>NW_026975282.1:0-94112 GCF_030014295.1 Loxodonta africana | reverse complement strand
CATAGAGAGATAGTATTTAGAAATCCTATGGTGCAGTTCTGTTCTGCCCAAGGGGTCACTATGAATTGGAATTGACTCCAAGGCAATGGGCAGAGTATATAATTTATTGATGATATATAGTCATATAATAATTACATAACTTCTATAAACCCACTGCCATGGAGTCAATTGCAACTCATAGCGACCTTATAGAACAGAGTAGAACTGCCCCACAGGGTTCCCAAGGCTGTAAATCTTTACAGGAGCAGACGGCCACATCTTTCTCCTCCTGTTCAGCAGCTGGTGGGTTCCAACTACCGCCTGCCTTTCAGTTAGCAGCTCAGTGCTAAAATCACTACACCAGAATCAAGACTCCTGATAACTTCTACAGCTATTGTATTCTTACTTTCCTGTTTTTCTATCACGCCCAATTATCATGCTATTTTATCACGTTTATATCCATAAAATTTTACATGTTGTATTTCCTCCTCTTCATTCTCTTATCGACATTTTTTTTTAATTTTTATTTTTAACTTGATCATTTTCTTTCAGATTTTTATTAAAAAATTGCATCATGGTCTGAAATATATAACCTATCTTGAAATTTAGATTGTATTTACATCAATTGGTTTACAGTGAACTAGCTTGCAATGACATTTATTTTGTCCTTTCAGTTACGTGTGTTTGCATTTGATATTTTTAAAACATAAACCAGTTTTTTCGATAACCATATTTAAATAATATCTTATTGTCATTGAGTATTGTTATTACTAAGGTGAAAAATTTTAAGAATATTAAAAATATAATGTATTAGAATGTTGTTAACTATAAATTATAATTTATACAATTTATCAAACACTTTTAGCAAGCTAAGTGTTTTTCATTCATTAGGTTTTCAAAAACAGTAAAGCTTTTAAATAGAAAAAATTTTTTTCTTTTTTGTGTTGTTATTTTTGTCATATTCTATTTCATGGGTTAGAACATTCAAAAAAATCATAACGTTGTTAGAATAAGTCTTTGTTTTTTTCTGAATTATACAAACATCCATCATTATTTTATATCACTGTGTTTGCTGTTTTGGAGAAAAGCACTCTTCTTTGAGAAAGGCCTATAGTGAAGAATGATGGTTCAATAGAATCAAAGCTTTTTAGAATATATGAAATGTGTGTAGTATCTTTCCTATATAACTTAGTGATATGATTATTTATAGTCAAATGTGCCTCAGTTTATACCAACTTGGCTGACTATAGATAATGTTAAAAACAAAATTTCTACAAGATTAGATTTGTATATGAACCCATAAGTTTAACTTGCAATTTATGAATGGGAAGTTTCAGACAAGAGCTTTCTAATTCATGAATAGCAACTACAGGTTATGAGTTCTTATACAAATTTAATTTTGTAAAAATTTTGTTTTTAACAGTTCTGGTGATGGGGATAGGATTAATGGAACGTTTTGAACTAGGTTAAGCTCAGCAGGCAAGTCTTAATTGGTTAACTCACATTTTGGCTTCTGGGAAGGTCAGGCATTTGTAGGAACTAGACTTAGGTTTGGTTTGCTGATGTGGGGCTTAGCATAAGTGACTGCACCTTGGACCAAGTATAGTCAGGTCAACAATAAATATAACTTTATGACAGATCATTGAATTCTATATGCTAGAATTGTATTTATATTTGCATGTATGTGTAATCAACAGTTGGTATTGTCAATTAATTTTCTTATTTGTCACACTTTATATTAAAGCTGACTAGTTTTTACTGAAAATAATTTTAATTTCTCAACTTTGTTGAGCAATATTTATAATAACAATTATCTAAAACTTTCAAATTTTAATGGGGCACCAATACCTTTTGACTCCATATCTCAACTGAGGAGCAAGTAATAACATTTTACTAACTGACATTTCGTCCAAGTGCAGTTCAAATGTAAATTTCCCCTATCAATATAAAAGGACCAAGTCAAATTCAAAATGCTATTCTTGACATGTTCCTTGAGTTAAACTTAGATTAATAATTGCTAACGTAACATTTTAGTGTTTCTTTCTCCAGCCCTTCTTAAAGGTCTTGCATATTTGTTTTTTGCCTGGGCAACAAATTTCCACATACAATTACAGATATTTTAAAAATAACCGCCAATTCTTTTATAAGAGTTGTAGTATTCCTGACATACAAATGGTAATATAACATTTATTACAACCTATAGCCAATATAATTTCAAAATGGAGAAAGAAATTCTTTTTGTAAGAATATTATATCATATTTGAACATCACTGTCCTGTTTAATTATTTAAATGAATGGAGTGAAAGATTTTTTTTTCTCATACCAAGTAAGCACATCTCCAATCTCTCATCTTGAAGATATTTAAAAGGGGAGAAAAAACTCATGTTGGCAAATCATCTAAATGTTTATTTCCAGATAATATTTTTATTCTGTAAGAAGTAAAAAAAAAAAAAATTATCATTTTTTTTTTTTTTTCAAATTGGCCATTGCTCAACAGACACAGATTCAGTGTATAGAAACGGGGAGAAATAGTCACCTAAAGTGATTCAAGGAAATTCTACTGCATTTAATAATCATTTTGTTTTCTTCTGAAGGACATTCAATGTTGTTTACATTGAATTTTCAGATATTGTCTGCTTTATTTTTATCTAAGCCATGAAGACAGAAAATCAAACTTTTGGAGCAGAATTTATACTTCTTGGCTTTTTCCAATATGGCCAAATGAACACCGTCCTCTTTGTTACCATTGCGGGCCTCTTCTCAGTGACTTTGATGGGGAATATCATACTGATCCACCTCATCCGACTGGACACTCCGCTCCACACTCCCATGTACTTCCTCCTCAGTCAGCTCTCCTTCATTGACATGATGTACATCTCCACCACGGTACCCAAGATGGCAGCAAACTTCCTGTCAAATGATAAGACTGTTACTTCTTTAGACTGTAAGATTCAAACCTTTGTGGTTTTGACCCTTGGTGGAACTGAAGCTCTTCTTCTTGGTTTCATGTCTTATGATAGATATGTAGCGATCTATCACCCTTTACATTATCCTGTGCTCATGAGCAAGACGATCTGTTTGTCCATGGTCACATGTGCATGGGCCAGTAGTTCTATCAATGCTTTAATACATACATTGCATGTATTTCAACTTCCATTCTGTACATCTCGGATCATTAACCACTTTTTCTGTGAAGTTCCATCTCTAATGCCTTTGGTGTGTCAGGACACCTCCCAGTATGAGTATACTGTCCTCTTTAGTGGCCTTATCGTTCTGCTACTACCATTCATGGCCATTCTGGCTTCCTATGCCTGAGTGCTTATTGTGGTGTACCAGATGAGCTCAGGTAAAGGGCAGACAAAAGCCATCTCCACGTGTTCCTCTCATCTGATTGTGGCAAGCCTATTCTATGGGGCTACTCTCTCGACCTATACAAGACCACACACCTTGCATTACCCTGAGGAAGATAAAGTGGTGGCAGTATTTTACAGTATCATTACACCTCTTCTGAACCCATTTATCTGCAGTCTGAGGAATAAGGAGGTCATGGGGGCTAGGAAAGGAGTTTTGGGAAAATAGACATTTGTACAGAAAATATGACTTTAGGAACCCTTTATAGTTTGAGACTGAACAACATGATTTGATTAGCCTACTGTCTAGAGAGATGTAAGCTCAAAGAAATGTTTACAAAATAAATAATTAGACAAATGCCTTCATTTCTCCTCTTTTCAGAAATAACTAAATCATTACTATTGGAACTGGATTGATTTACAATGTATAAGCAAGAGAATGGTTGCCATTATCTATGTCGTTTATCTTCTAAAGCAGTAGATTTAGGACCCATAAACACAATACTCCTATGTCACAGCAAATATTTTTTCTTCTTTAATTTGCTGAAATAAAATGCATAGAAAATATAATTTATTTCAAAATGCATAATATCTAGATAATATATATGATGAGCAAACTGTAGTATAGAGCAGATTTCATATATCCACTCATTCTTTCATTCATTGAACAAAAGTTTTAATGCTTTAACTTTGTATGTGATGCAATTATAGGCACTGGTGATATGGGATTGAGCAATATAAAACTGACATAAATGTCTGCTCTCTTAAAGTTACATTTCATTGTGAGGAGAAAGACAATATATAAAATTAATGCATAAATTGTACAGTATATCAAAAAGTATTAATTGCCATGAAGAAAAACTAGGTGGAATAGGGAAACTAAAAGATGTTTGCAATTATAAGTAAAATAGAGAAGGGAGAAACAAGAATGTGACAATTTATCAGACTAAAAGGAGTAAGGAAGAGAATCAAGTGGACATCTGAGGAAGAGTGTTCTGGGAAGAGCAAAGAGCAAGTGAGAACTTCCTGTGATGGGAACATGTCCTTCATAGTCACAAAAGATCAAGGAGTAAATTGGTGAGACTTAGGCAATAGGTAGATTTAATGGGGCCAGAACATGTAGTATAAATTAGATCAGTATGAGGATTCTGGATTTTAACCCAAAATGCTGGGCAACCATTGCTGAGTTGTGAGTATAGAATTGATGTGAACACAAGGAGGCCATTGCAGTAGCCCAGGTGTGACAAAATATGGCCTTGGATTGAAGTGATATTAGTGGAGGAGCAAAAGCTGGCCAGATTCAGGAGACTGGGAGAAAGCAGATATTTGAGTTTTGTGGACACATTGGAATATGAAACGCTTCAGAATTGGGCTAAGACTTGGACTAAATAATTGGAAGTATGGCGTTGTCATGATTACAGTTTGGGGGAAGCCACAGGTGGAGCGTTTTCATCATTCAGCACCTCTTGTGCTACTTTTACGTTGACCTCTTGGCCCCACAAACGCAGTCATTATTCTGACTTCTATCACCATTAAATAGAAGCTCTTATTTCTCATCACCATTGGGTAGAAACTTTGGCATCAGAAAAAAAAAGTTCTCTTTGATATCTGGCTTCTTTTAGTCAACATATTTAAAAGATTTAACCATATTTTTGTGTGTCTCTGTAACTCCATCGTTTATATTACAAAGCTACATTCCATTATATGGCTCCTGAGCAATTGTTTCCATTCTGATGCAGGAAATGTTTGGCTATCATGAATAAAACTGCCATAAAACTTCCTGTACAAATGCTTTTTGAGAACATATTAACTGAATTATCTTGTATATACATCAAAGATTGAAATCGCTTGGTCATATTTTAAGTACATGTACAGCTATGAATGTGTTATTGCAATGTGGGTTTAACCATTTGTATTCCATTCAGCAATACAAGAGAAATTCTTAGAGTCTAAGATTGTTGATAATAAATAATGCAGTGACTTGCTAAACTACCTGGCACTAAATATAAAATTGGATATAAGCCATGACGATAAAATCCAACCAGTGCTAAAACAGTGCATGAATAATGGTATTGGAAGAAAGTATTCATTTTCTGTGAAGTATTTAAGATAATCACTGACATGATTGTTTTTAATCCATTGTCAATAATTTTAATAATTATGGTTTGTAATTCACAATGTTCAGTTTTCCACAACAGCAACAACAAAATATTAGGCATGCAAATAAACAGGAGCACATGGCTCATTCACAGGAAAAAATAAATAAATTTGAAACAATCCCTGAGTCAACTCAGATACTGGAATTACTAGAGAAATAATATAAATAAACTGTATTAAATATGTTCAAGGTGCTAATGGATACCATGTACAAAGGACTAAAGGTAACCAGTGAAATAATGTCTTAACAAATAGAGACTGCCAGTAAGGAGATAGAAATTATAAAAAGATACCAGATAGAAATTAACAATAATCTTTCTCAAACTCTTCCAAAAAATAGAAGGCAACTCATTCTAGAATGACATTATCACCCTGATACCAAAGCAAAAATAAATAAATAAATCACAATATACCTTATGAATATGGAAGCAAATCTTCTATAAAATACTAACAAACCAAATTCAGCAGCAAATTGCAACAAAATACTAGCAAACCAAATAGGGCAGCATATTGGAAGGACTATACACCACGACCCAGTGAAACTTATCCCACAAATGCAGGAGTGGTTAAACATAAATATCAATTAATTAAGAGAATGAACAAAAATGATTATATTAATTGATGCAGAAAAATCATTTGACACACTCCAATACCCTTTCATAATAAAATCACCCAACAAACTAGAAATGTAAGGAAACTGCTTGTATCTGATTAAGGACAGTTATGAAATGCCCACGGCTCACATCACTCACATTGGTGAAAAACTGAAAGTTTTTCCTTAACATCAGGAACAAAACAAGGATGCTTGACTTCACAACTCTTATTCCATATTATTACATAAATACTAGCCAGAAAAGTTAGGAAAAAAAAAATAGGAAATGGCATTCAAATTTGAAAAGAAGTAAATTTGTTCCTATTCAAATGACATGATCTTATATACAGCATATCCTAAGAAATACTCTGGGCTCAAGCATAACAATGATTGTGAGGATGGCACAGGACAGAGCAGTGTTTCCTTCTGGTGTACACAGGAGTCGCTATGAGTCAGAACAAACTTGGCATCACCTAACAACAACAACAGAGAATACACACACTCACATACAACAAACCAACAAAAACAAAAATAAACTATTAGATTTAATATACAAATCCAACAAAATTGTAGGATGTCAGGGGAACACACAAAAATCAGGTTTTGACTAGAGCTCTGGAGAACCAAACTTGATATCTCTGCTTATTTGTTTATTCATTCATTCATTTATCTCTCTTTGTTTATTTACTGATTACTCTCTTATACTTCAGATTTCTTCAATACCAAACTTTAGGTCTTTGAACCTTATCAGAGAGAGTGACTGTATGTACAGGGCTTATTTTAAGTAATTCTCCCTGTAGATAGTTTGTTCTAGTTTTGTTTCTTTTTCTCTTGAAACTTTAGTAGAACCATGTCACACTGGGATGGGGAAAGCTTTTAGAAGGATTTGTGTCCACATTTGAGCAAAGCAGTGGAGGAGATGCTTCCATCCTTGAATCTATCTTAGTTTATGTAAAATAATAATCCAAAAAGGCAGTAAAAACAGCATCATCATTAATAATCATCATTAAGCTAATATTTATTAAGGGCTTGCAGCATGCTGGACAACATTGTAAGTTGTTTGCATGTGTTAACTAATTTAATTTTTAATAAACAATATTAGCGGTAGATGCTATTATTAGATAATCTATGAATCAAGAGAGCAAGTAATATATTCCCGCTTCTGCAATTCAGACAGAGTGAGTCACCCCCATCCTACCTTCCACCATCACGCTCCACTTTTACTCCCTGATTTAATATATGGGCCCCTGAGAGATATTTCTCTTTTTATGCCTCAGGAAGAGTTCTAGGTTTTCATGTTCTCATACCCATAGCTGACAACTGTCTGTGTATAATACACAAATATTTTTCTCATGCAATATCAGGTGATAATAATAATAAAACAATAACAACAAGCACCACTTAAAGGTATCAAACCTAACTTCAGAGGTAGGTTTTCATTGAAACACAAGAAACTTGAACTGCAGATCCTCTCACCTGTGCAGGCCTCTTCCACAGTCATATCAATTTTATATTTGTATTTTTGCTCTCTTGTTCTTAAAGAAAATGCCAGCAACTGTACAAGTTTCACAGTATTCAAAACTTACAAATATCACTTCAATATTCTAGAAATCCTTCCACAAGTGACTGAATGTGAGGCAAATGTTGACTATTCATAGGACTCAATCATTCAGTAAAAATCTGAGATTAAGGTTCCTAAACACCTGTGTTTCATCCTAAAACTGACTCAGTGATTGTTTGGCCCCTGGAGTTTTCTCTGGAAGGTGATTTAGAGAATAATGAGACAAAATATTTCAAATTAAGGAATAATTATTATAAATAATAATTTGTGAATTATAAAATAACATATATATTATAATTGGAGAAAAATGAAGATAAGATCTACGATGTGACTTACATCCCTGTCTGTACATGAGAGAATAAACCTGTGTATTTTTTTCCCAAAATCTAACCCACATCGAGTTTCTTCTTAAGTTATTGCACTTTTCTTTTCCCATTCTTGAGCACAGCAGCTATTTCATGTCATCCCATAGAATCAGGTAAGGGAATTGACTGGGCAAAATTTCAGCTCACTTCAATTTTTCCAGATTAAATACATCTCATCGAAATAGAACAACATTATTGAGCACCATGCCAAAATCTAAATTCTACTCTACACGTGGGCACTTTAACCCTTAGGGATCACAGCATTTGTATTTGATCTGTGGACTTTCAGAAATCGGAGTCCCTTACTTCCATGGCCAAGCCAACCTTCCTATTTTGGGAATAAAATTATTGTAAAATTTAGCACATTAACAATATCACCTGTATTAGATAACTCCTCAGTATTTCATGCATATTTTGTATAGAAAAAAAAAATCAAACTGTATATTAGCTGATTACTAACTATACGGAGTCAAAATCTACGTACGTATTTTAAAGGTAAAATAGTTAACTTTTAAAAAAATTTTTTTAAAGCAATCAGCTAATATCAATTATTTGATTTTTTTTTCACTTGAACAAATATATTTTGAGGCTTGACCCTTTGTTCATTTCCCTCCCTCCCCCCAGGAATGCAGACACCAGGACTAATAAAATATCACTTGTAATTTGTACAATGTGCTTAATCACGGACTAGAGGTCTAGTTTTCCCAGAAGGTCTCTGAGAAACAAAGTATGAATTCCACCCTGATCAGGCAGCCAGCCTGTGTCCACCGAGAGGTTTAAAGTCTTATATAAGGACGAGAAAATGAGTTTGAACATTTGATTCTTTTTTCCACTAAATTTTTTCATGGTAAATGATTGAAGACTTATTTGCTGAGGCAAAAAAAAAAAAAAAAAAAGCAATCCTGCAAGTTCATAGAATGGTAACACTTCCTAAAATGTGTTTCAAATTAGGGATTTCACAGTTTTGGATTTCTTTGTGAATTTATTTTTCTGCCACCCTGTACAAGTGTCAAGCAGCTTGATTTTCTTAATACATGCAGTTTTGTCTGTGACTTTTTAATATATATGACAAACAAATAATATAATTTAACTTAAAAATTTTTGAAAGACAGACTTACTGTGCCTCTCTAATGCTGTGCCCAAGTGGGGTGACAGGAAAATCATCTATGTAATTTTGCAGATCCATTTCCCAACTCCCTGTTTAATGATTTATTTCAAAAAATCTTCTAGGAGATTGAAACATTATCTCTATAAAAGACAATATATCTCAATTAAAAATTTTTTTCAGCTATTTTTATGTATGTAAAATAATCTATATGTCTAAATACCTAATTAAAAAGAATATGCTTTTCAACACAGTGGCTTGTTTTTCAGTTTTAAAAACGTGGTCTGCTGGAGGTAAAGCAGTCTTGTTCATAATAACAACCATTCAGATTTCAAATAGCTCTTTTGGGCCATTAATGACTCTGAATTTAACCTAAAATATTATAATACCTTGAATACTTCGCTACAATTCGTGTCAAAAAGATCAATATATGACTAGTCTCAGGGACACTATTTAAAGGAATGTGTTTTATTTGATAAATTATGTAGAGTGAATAGTATTTTTCTTGGATGCCCATTTCCTTTGATTTGGGCGATTTCTGGGCTGGCTAGATTATCCACATTACATTTGGATGATTACTGCAAAAATTGAATATCTAGATATGTTATCTGAGATTAATTTGGCCATATATTGATTTTAAATTTTCTTAGGACAGCAATCACAAAAGAGCAAGGTGAGAGATGTGTCTTTGTAAAGCGAGAAAAGGGTAGGGTTTGAAGGTCCAGTGCAACCCCTACTGGGCAGCATGGTCCTGGAGGCATCACTTGTAGTCTTGACTGGGGTAGAAAAAAATGTTTCTTATTTTTGCCTTGCCACTTTGTATTATGCTCAAGGCGTAGACATATTCAACAATATTACTGGAGTGGTGAAAGGCTGTAAACTGTTTCAAGCAATACAAATTCGTGGTGAGAGTCTTTGCAGTTGAATTAAAATATTTCGTAAATTGTTTTATTTCAAGTGAAATATATATGCATACATGCATATGCATATATTTTTCTATATATAATGTGTAACTGTCTAGCTTTCATAACTGATTTTGAATACATGCACATTATCTCACCAAGCTGATTTTTTTAGTTCCCTTATCTGTTTTTATCATGTACTCATCATTCTAAAATGCTTCCGTAAAGCATATTACATTTATTATACTTCTACAAATTATTTACACAATGAAAATTCCTAATATGATATTGTTAGTTAAAAAAAACAAAGTATGCCTCAGTTTATACGAACTTGGTTGACTATAGATAATGTAAAAAATAAAATTTCTACTAGAGTAAATTTGCATATGAATTTATAAGCTTTATTTGCAATTCATGAATAGGAAGTTTCAGACAATAGCTTCCCAATTCATGAATAGCAGATATAGTTTATGAGCTCATATACTAACTGGTTCATTCACATTTAGGCTTCTGAGGTCAGGCATTTACAGAACAAAGACTTACATTTTGGTTTGCTCATGTGACTGCATCTTGGACCAAGTATAGTCAAGTTAATAGTGAATACAACTGATGATGAGTCATTGAATTTTTTTTTTATTAACTTTTATTGAGCTTCAAGTGAACGTTTACAAATCAAGTCAGTCTGTCACATATAAGTTTATGTACATCTTACTCCGTACTCCCACTTGCTCTCCCCCTAATGAGTCAGCCCTTCCAGTCTCTCCTTTCTGACAATTTTGCCAGCTTCCAACTCTCTCTATCCTCCCATCCCCCCTCCAGACAGGAGATGCCTACACAGTCTCAAGTGTCCACCTGATATAATTAGCTCACTCTTCATCAGCATCTCTCTCCTACCCACTGTCCAGTCCCTTTCATGTCTGATGAGTTGTCTTCGGGGATGGTTCGTGTCCTGTGCCAACAGAAGGTTTGGGGACCATGACCGCCGGGATTCCTCTAGTCTCAGTCAGACCATTAAGTGTGGTCTTTTTAGAGTCATTGAATTTTATATGCCAGAATTGTATTAGTATTTGCACGTGTATAATCAACAATTGTTATTGTCAGTTAATTTTGTGCTTTGCTGCTAGCCACAGGGTTGGCAGTTCGAGCCTACCAGCCACTCCTTGGAAACCCTATGAAGCAATTTTACTCTGTCCTATAGGGTCTTTGTGAATCGGAATCAACTCAACAACAAGGGGTTTTATATTAAAGTTGGCTAGTTTTTAATTGAAAATATTTTCTATTTCTTAACGTTGTTCTGCAATAAGAATTATCCAAAACTTTTGAATTTTAAAAAAGCCATCAGTAGTCTTTTGATTTCATATCCCAATTGAGGAGCAAGTGATAAACTTTTACTAATTGCCACTTCTTCCAAGTGCGGTTTAAATGTAAATTTCCCCAATTAATATAACAGGACTAAGTAAAATTAAAAATGCCATTCTTGACATGCTTCTTGAGTTAAATTTAGATGAATAATTGTTAACTTCTATTTTAATGATTCATTCTCCAACCATCCCTTAGGTCTGGCATATAGATAGATAGACAGACAGATAGATAGATAGATGATAGATGCTGATGATGATAGGTAGATAGACAGATGATAGATAGATAAATAGATACATGATAGACAGATAGATAGACAGACAGATAGATGATAGATAGATAGATAATAGATAGGTTTTAGGTAGGTAGATAGATAGATAGATGATAGATGATAGATAGATGATAGATAGATAGATGATAGATAGATAGATGAAAGAAAGACAGATAGAAAAAAAAATTTTTTTTTAGATAGATGATAGATAGATAGATAATAGATAGATAGGTTTTAAGGTAGGTAGATAGATGATAGATAGACAGATGATAGATAGATAGATGATAGATAGATGAAAGAAAGATAGATGATAGATAGACAGACAGGTAGGTAGATAGATGATAGATAGATAGGTAGGTAGGTGGGTAGGTAGGTGGGTAGACAGGTAGGTAGATAGGTAGGTAGATGATAGGTAGGTAGGTAGGTAGATCGATCAATCTTTTTTTTTTTGGAGGGCTTTGTCAATGAATTCCTATTTACACTTATAGATGTTATCTACATAACCACCAATTCATTTAGAAGAGCTAAAATATTCCTGACCCACAAATGTTAATATAATTTTTATTACAATGTATAGCCAATACAAATTCAAAATTGAAAAATGGAGTCGAGAAGTTTTTTTTAAAGAATATTATACCAAGTTTAACCAACAGTGCAATTCTAAACTATATATATGAAGGAATTGAGTGAAAGATTTTTCACAACATGTGAACATGTCTCTAGTCTATCATCATGAAGATATTTACAAGGGGAGTAATAACTCACGTTGGCAAATCATCTAAATGTTTTATCCCCATATTATATTTTTATTCTGTGATCAATTTTAAAGAAACGTTATTTTTATTTGATTTTTCAAAATGCCCATTGCTCAATAGACACAGATTCAGTGCATAAAAACCCAAAACCAAACCCATTGCTGTTGAATTGATTCTGACTCATAGTACCCTATAGGACAGGGAAGAACTGCCCCATAGAGTTTCCACGGAGTGCCTGGAGGATTCAAACTGCTGACCTTTTGGTTAGCAGCCATAGCACTTAACTACTACACTACCAGGGTTTGCTATATAAAAACAGGGAGAGACATAGTCACCTAAGCTGATTAAAGGGAATCCTACTGCATTTAATAATCATTTTGTTTTCTCTCAAATGTCAATCAATGTTGTTAATGGAATTTTCAGATATGGTCTGCTTTGTTTTGATTTAAGCCATGAAGACAGAAAATCAAACTTTTGGAGCAGAGTTTATACTTCTTGGCCTTTTCCAATATGGCCAAATGAACAAGATACTCTTTGTTGCCATTACTGTCATTTTCTCAGTGGCTTTGATGGGAAATATCATACTGATCCACCTCATCCGATTGGACACTCTGCTCCACACTCCCATGTACTTCCTCCTCAGTCAGCTCTCCTTCATTGACATGGTGTACATCTCCACCACGGTGCCCAAGATGGCAGCAAACTTCCTGTCAAATAGTAAGACCATTACTTTTTTA
This sequence comes from Loxodonta africana, assembly GCF_030014295.1. Taxonomy (NCBI): domain Eukaryota; kingdom Metazoa; phylum Chordata; class Mammalia; order Proboscidea; family Elephantidae; genus Loxodonta; species Loxodonta africana. Next base: position 80,978 of record NW_026975282.1, on the reverse strand, counting down.
GGTTGTGAGATTCAAACCTTTCTGTTTTTGACTCTTGGTGGAAGTGAAGCTCTTCTTGGTTTCATGTCTTATGATAGACACGTAGCGATCTGTCACCCTTCACATTATCCTGTGCTCATGAGCAAGACGATCTGTTTGTCTATGGTCATATGTGCATGGGCCAGTAGTTCTATCAATGCTTTAATACATACACTGTATGTATTTCAACTTCCATTCTGTACATCTCGGATCATTAACCACTTTTTCTGTGAAGTTCCATCTCTAATGCCTTTGGTGTGTCAGGACACCTCCCAGTATGAGTATACTGTCCTCTTTAGTGGCCTTGTCATTCTGTTACTACCATTCATGGCCATTCTGGCTTCCTATGCCCAGGTGCTTATTGTGGTGTACCAGATAAGCTCAGGTAAAGGGCAGACAAAAGCCATCTCCACGTGTTCCTCTCATCTGATTGTGGCAAGCCTATTCTATGGGGCTACTCTCTCCACCTATACAAGGCCACATTCCTTGCATTACCCTGAGGAAGATAAAGTGGTGGCGGTGTTTTACAGTATCATTACACCTCTTCTGAACCCATTTATCTACAGTCTGAGGAATAAGGAGGTCATGGGGGCCATGAGAAGAGTGCTGGGAAAATAGACATTTGTACAGAAAATATGACTTTAGGAACCCTTTATAGTTTGAGACTGAACAACATGATTTGATTAGCCTACTGTCTAGAGAGAAGTAAGCTCAAAGAAATGTTTACAAAATAAATAAACGTAACAATGCCTTGGTTTCTACACTTCTCAGAAATAACTAAAGCTTTGTTATTGGAACTGGGTGGATTTGCCGTGTAAAAGCAAGAGAATCGTTGCCATTTTCAACTTTATCTTCTAAAGCAATAGATTTAATCCCTGTCAACACAATGCTCCCATGCCATAACAAATTTTTAGTACCTTTTTAATATTCTGAAATAAAATGCACATGAAATATAATTTACCATATAATACATAATATCAGGAAAATACATATGATGACCAAACTATAATATAGAGCAAAATGCATACATCCACTTATTTATTTACTTATTCATTCATTGAACAAGGGCTTTAATGCTTTAACTCTGTATGTGACACTGTTATAGGCACTGGTGAAATGGGATTAAACAAGAAAAAACTGACGTAAGTCTCTGCTCTCATGAAGTTTACATTTTATCGTGGGGAGAAAGACAGTATATAAAATTAACGGGTAAAGCGACCTTATATGAGTCGGAATCAACTCGACAGCACTGGGTTTGGGTAAATTTCAGAGTATACCAAAAAGTATTAATCACCATGAAGAAGAACTAAGTGGAAAATTGGAATCGGGAAAACAAAGGGTATTTGCAATGTTAAGTCAAACAGAGAAGGGAGAACCAAGAATGCAACATTTGTCAAAAACTAAAAGGAGTCGAGAACAAGAGACAAGTGGATATCTGTGGATGAATGTTCTGGGAAGAGCAAAGAACAAGTGAGAATTCCCTGAGGTGGGGACATGCCCAGCATAGTCACAAAAGATCAAGGAGTAAATTGGTGAGACACAGAAAATAGGTATATGTTTTGGAGCCGGGTCTTACAGTGTAAATTAGATCGATGTGAGGATTGTGGTTTTGAACCTAAAACGACGGGCTACCTTTGCAGAGTTGTGGTAGAGAATTGATGTGGGCAGAAGAAAGCCATTGCAGTAGTCCAGCTGTGACAAGATATTACCTTGGACCAAGGTGATATTAGTGGAGAGGCAAAGACTGGGCAGATTCAGGAGACTGGGAGAAAGCAGACATTTGAGTTTTGTGGACACATGGGATGTGAAATACTATGAAATAAGAAGCTTTCAGAATTGGGCTAAAACTTGAAATTAACAACTGGAAGTGTGGAACTGTCATCATTACAGCTTGAGGGAAACCACAGGTGGAGCATTTCATCATTCGTCATCTCTTATGCTACTTTCATGTTAATGCCTTAGGCCCACAATTACAATCATTATTCTGGCTTCTATCGCCATTAAATAGAAGCTCTTATTTCTCATCACCATTGAGTCGAAACTTTTAAATCAGAAAATAAGTTCTCTTTGATGTCTGGCTTCTTTTCCTAAACATGTTTAAAAGGTTTAACCATATTTTTGAGTGTCTCCATCATTTTTATTACAAAGCTGAATTCCATCATATGGCTTAGAATAATTATTTCCATTCTGATGTCAGAAATGTTTGACTATAATGAATGAAACTACCATAAAGCTTCCTGTACAAGTGTTTTTTGAGAACACGTGAACTCAATTCTCTTGTACATATACCTAAATTGAAATTGCTTGGTCATAAATTAGGCACATGTTTAGCTCTAATAAAAAAAAAAAAAATTTTTTTTTTAGCGTTATCCAAAGTGGATTTAATCATTTATTTTCCAATGAGTAATATATGAAAACTTCTTAGAGTCTGAGTGTTGATAATAAATAATGCAGTGGGTTGCTAAACTACTTGCTGCTAAATATAAAGTGGAATATAAACCATGAGAGCAAAATACAACCAGTGTGCCATCAGTGCATGAACAATGGTATTGGAAGAAAGTGTATATTTCTGTGAAATATTTTAGAGATTCACTGACAAGATTTTTCTGGATCCATTGTCAATAATTTTAATAATAATTATATGTAATGGCCTTTAGGAACACTCATTTCTGGCTCAAGACAAAATGTGTTTATTGGTCTATGAATGCCTTACTTCGGTCAGTTTGTTTATAATATAATGTATACCTGTAAGTTCACCACCCAACCCAACAACTAAAATAGTAAATTTATCTTTAGTGCTCCTCCAACTCTTGGCGACCCCATGTGTGTCAGAGTAGAACTGTTCTTGGTAGGGTTTTCAACGGCTTATTTTTCTAATGTGGATCACCAATCCGTTCTCCTGAGGTGCCTCTGGGTAGACTCGAACCACCAAGCTTTCAGTTAGCAGTGACTATGTTAACTGTTCGCACCATCCAGGGACTCTTCATATCCTCCTATACCTCTGGGTAGACTCGAACCACCAAGGTTTCATTTAGCAGTGACTATGTTAACTGTTCGCACCATCCAGGGACTCCTCATATCCTCCTATACCTCTATCATCATTCTGAATTTTTGTTTTTTTAATTCTCTTGCTATAATTATAATATAGAATTCATAGGGTATTAGAAAATATTTTTAGATGCTGTAGAACTTAATAAAGGGGTCTTAAGTTGTAGATAATCTTTTTGAAAATTGTTTTTTCGGTTGACATTACTAACGCTCCAGGTTGAATGAAATGACAGCCCATTCTATTTTATTATTGAATGGCATTCTATTTTAAGACTATACTACACATTTATCCATTTTTTGTTGTTGGTGTTGTTGCTGATAGATGCTTGTTTTATTTCTAGTTGTCTACTATTATATACAATGCACTTATAAACATTGTTGCATTTGTCTCCTGTTTCCCATAAACAAGAGTTTGTATTTTGTATATATCTACGAATGGAATTGGTGGTGAAATTACTTAAGTGTGTAAACCATTTGTGTTTTACATAAAGTTTGAAATTCTAATTTATACTTACTATCAAAAATGAAAATAATAAATCCATATTTTAATAAATGTACATTCAAATTTAATGAATTTTAACATATTTAAATATTTTTCACACAGACTGCATGAAAGTTCACATCTGCAGACCACATCAGTCAGTGAAGTATATGGTTGTATGTCCAGTTGCTAGCTTCAAGTTTCAGGTAATCTCCACCCCAGCTTCTTGATCTTGGCCTTAGAGTTTTATACATCCTTGATCTTTTATTATTGTGATTAATTTTTGTAGTATTTTTGACCATTTTCATGCTTTTGAGTTCCAATAGAGCCTAAACCTGACTAAATACGATGCCTAAACTTCAACAGCTATAGCTAACAAACTTTTTTTAATAGCAATTTGAAGGATGATTTGTGTAAGTTATACAGAATAAAGAAATCCATATACAGTACATTCACAACTAATCAGATAGATTATCGCAAATTGAACGAACCTATATGAAAGTAGTAACATATTATTAGCACTTGAGAAGATTCCTCATGCCTCCCCCTAGCTGCTACCCATACTTACTTGTAATGAAACCATTATATTTAAGTGCATTATCCATGAATTATACTGAACAATGAAAAAATAAATCATTTCAATTATTACATAAATTCAATATAATCCCCATTAGAATCCCATCAGTGTGTGCATGTGTGTGTGTTTAATTTACAAGTTGGCTATAGAATTTATATAAAATGATGCAAAAAACAGTAATAGCTCAAAGGGAATTTTAAAAATAATAAAATGAGATGCATCATTCTATGTGATATTAAAAATTTGTATTGATATAATTATAGACCAGTGGAAGAGAATACATAATACAGATGCACACATATGTGTACAATGATGAGTCACATATGTCAGGTGCTTGTATGGGGAGTGATAAAAGGATACACATTTCAGTGAAAGTTGTTGGATCAATTGTATATCCGTGTATATTTTTAAAAAATGAGATGTGGATAATGTCAGTGAAAATGACCAAGTTGATAGCCTCAGATAGCTTCTGTGAAGGGCCTGTTCCTGCACAGAAACAGCGACAAAGCAAAAAGTGTTAGAATCAACTTTTTTTGAAATTTAGAAAGTTTTAAAATATTTACAGCAACCAAGCAAATACTGAAATAAGAGAAAACCAGAAAACCGAACCCACTCCCATCAAGTCGATTGCGACTCATAGCGACCCCATAGGACAGAGTAGAGCTGCACTATAGAGTTTCCGAGGAGCGTCTGGTGGATTCGAACTGCTGACCTCTTGGTTAGCAGCCATAGCACTTAACCACTATGCCACCAGTGTTTCTGAAATAAGAGAAAGGCCACTTAAAAACATCAGGAGAGGGGATGTTACAGAAAACAGTGTGTTAAGAAGGTATAGGATTCATTCCCTCCACTGAAGCAATGAAAAAAACCAAAAACCAAACCCAATGCCATCGAGTCGACTCCCACTCATAGCGACCCTATAGAACAGAGTAGAACTGCCCCATAGAGTTTCCATGGAGCGCCTGGAGGCTTCGAACTGCCGACCCTTTGGTTAGCAGCCATAACACTTAACCACTAGGCCACCAGGGTTTCCCTGAAGCAATGAATAAGTGGGAAAAAAAACCTGACAGAATAAACATTAAGTGCTTCATGAGAAAAGATGCTGTTGAATTTTGATGAAAAATTGTGGCATTTTTGTTTATTCACCTACTATCCCCCATTCTCCACTTGGCAGCTGCCATGAAGACAGCAGCCCACATTCCTGGTGTGGCTTGCTGGTGCCAGGGTGTGGACAAGACAGATCTTTTTTCTAAAAATGTTGTTGTTGTTTATTTTGACCAATCTGGTAGTTCCAGAGATACTTGCTCTGAGATAGGCCTTGGCTTTACTCCTCTCAGACATGAGTGGCTACCAGGTGGTGTCTGTCTGTGAAAAGCCTTAAAGACATATAATGCCATAACCAGCTTAGGTAAGGAATGGAGAACAGGGAAAGAAGCAGACAAACCTGATAGCCTGGAAAAGAAGAGGCTGATGAGGCAGATGCATGGGAGAATAAACTGTTTGTAGAGATACTGAATGTACTGAAGGATCAGAGATCCAATGTACATACCCAGGTTGAATGCATGCTCAGACAAGACCTGAGAGGACCCTAGGTTTGAGCCTCTGGCAGATCTTTGGGCTCTGCACAAACGGAGGTGTAGACTAAGGCCCAGTTGTAGGTGGCCTGGCTAAGCATTGAAAGAGTACCTAATTCAGAGTCAATCTTCAATGACCAGGAAAGGGTTTTTAGTTTTCTTTTTCTTCTCTTTTTGACCCCAAAAAAGGTCTCTATCAGGTCACTGGTTGACCACTAAAATAACTGAAGATAGACTTCAGTGACCACACATGGCAAAGAAAACAGTCTATGAAAAATAATAAATACATACAAACAAATAAATAGTTTGGAAATGTCACTAAACAGATGACCGCAGCCCTCAACAATAACAGCAAGCGCTAGGTAGGCTGGAGAATCTGCTTTTCAGAGTTAACACATAAAATTCACAAAGCCCAGTGTTTGGTAAAAATACTAGGCATGCCAAGAAACAGGAAGTACAACCAATTCACAGGAAAAAAAAAAAAATCGGTGAAAGCAGTCCCTGAAGAACCAATGACATAGAATTGCTAGGCAAATCGTTTAAATCTACTGTGTTAAACGTGGTCAAAGACCTAAAGGAAAACAGGAGAATGTCTCAACGAATAGAGAATATCAATAATGACAAAGAAATTATAAAGAAGGCATCAAATAGAAATTAACATCAATCTTTCTCAAACTTTTCCAAAAACTAAAAGGAAGGAATAATTTGTAACTCAATCCATGATGCTATCAGCATCCTGATATTTAGCCAGACAAAGCCATCAGAAAAAAATACTGCATAGAAATATCTATGGAAATCCTCAACAAAATAGTAAAACTCCAATCCAGCAGCATATTAAAAGGACCATATGCCATAACCCTGTGTGCTTTGTCCCACAAGTGCAGCATATATAAAAGTCAATCAGTGTAATGCAACACATTAATAGAACGTAGGGAGAGGGGGATGATCTATCAACTGATGCAGAAAAAAGCGTTTAACAAAAAAACACTCAAAAATCAGGAATAAAAGCAAACTTCCTATTGTGTGAGAGTCAAAAATGGCCTCTGTGTATTAGCCCCAAGTTATTTACTTCTTCAAGTAAGCTGACGCGTATTATATGGAAAAAAAAAAGAAACTGGCATGAAACTCAAACTTGTACATGTCCAACTGATTTAAAAATAGCCCAGATAAGCAGATTTTTAGCCACTTAGGACCTGCCTGTTTTACATACCCTGCAAAACTGGACTCAACTTCTGCTAGTCCTAAAAAAAAAAAAAAAAAAAAAAGATAAATTCCTGTAGTTATAAAGACCCTAAGATGCTGCTGCTTTTAGAGCTCTCTGACCCAGAGACTTATCGCCTGGCTGCAGGAGGATATCGCTTCTCACCCCTGGGAGCTTTCTTGCTCTCTTCTCCTTCTGATGCTACCTGTGACTCTAGCCTCTGGAAGACCTTCTGCTACAGGGACCACCCCCTTGCATGTGACTTTCAATGTGTTGGCCCCATTAAATAGCTTGTTGTGCAATACTGTCATATAGTTCTGAATTTCCTTCACCTCAGTACACTTCCTTAAAATGATAAAGGACAGTTGTGAAAAACCAACAATTAACATTATACTCAATGGTGAAAGACTGAAAGATTTTGCCATAAAATCAGGAACACGGCAAGGATATCTCTTTTCCCTACTTCTATTCAACACTGTGGTCTTTTTGTTCGCCTCTGTGAATGTGAAAACTGGACAATGAAAAAAGAAGGCAGGAGAAGTACTGATGCGTGGAAGTGTGGTGTTGGTGAAGAATATTGAATGTACCATGGATTAACAAAAGAACAAAAAAATCAGTCTTACAATAAAACAGTGAAATGTTCCTTAGGAATGAGGATGGCAAGACTTCATCTTACTTACTTTGGACACATTATCTGGAAAGACCGATCACTAGGAAAAGAAGTCCTGTTAGGTGAAGTAGAAGATCACAAAAATAAAGGAAACCCTCAAAAAGATGGATTGACCCAATAACAACAACAATGGACTCAAACATACCAACAATCATTAGGATGGCACGGGACCAGGGAAAATTTCTTTCTCTTATATATTAGGTTACTTTGAGTAGAAGCCAACTAAATAGCAACTGCTCTCAACAACATTCAGCGCAAGACATCAACAACAACATAGCTACAGCTATATCTTCATATAAAACAAAAACCACCACCAGTTGCAGTAGAATCAAACGCAACTCACAGTGACCCGTTGGGTGTCGGAGTAGAACCGGGCTCCGTCAGTAGGCTGCACTGTGTGTCTGTACCATAATTTGTTTCCCATTCGTCTGTTGGTGAGCATTTAGGTTGTTTACATCTTTGTGCTGTTGTGAATGGTGCTCCCATGAACATGGTATGCATGTGTCTATTCCTGCGACTGCTCTTACTTCTCTTGGGTATATTCCTATGAGTGGTATTGCTGGATCTTATGGTATTTCTACTTCTAGCTTTTTAAGGAAGCACCAGATTGTTTTCCAAAGTGATTGTATCATTTTACATTCTCACCAGCAGTGCATGAGAGTCCAATCTCTCCACAACCTCTCCAACATTTTTATTTTGTGGTTTATGGATTGACCAAACCCATCGCCATTGAGTCATTTCTGACTCATAGAGACCCTATAGGACAGAGTAGAACTGCCTTGTGGAGTTTCCAAGGAGCGCCTGGTGGATTCCAACTGCCGACCTTTTGGTTAACAGCATTTAACCACTACACCACCAGGGTGTCCTTTTTTTGGATTAGCGCCAGTGTTATTGGGGTGATAAGACATCTCTTTGTTGTTTTAATTTGCATTTCTCTGGTGGCTAATGATCATGAGCATTTCCTCATGTGTACATTAGCCACCTGAATATCTTTTTTGGTGCAGTGTCTGTTCATATACTTTGCCCATTTTTAATTTTTTTTGTTTGCCTTTTTGTAGTTGAGGTGTTGCTGTATTTTGTAGATTTAATGATTAGACCCTTACCAGATATGTCATAGCTAAAAATTTCTTCCCAATCCATAGGTTCTGTTTTTACTCTTTTGATGAGCATAACTGATTTTTAGCAGACCCCAGTTATCTAGTTTCTCTTCTGATGTTTCTGCATTGTTGGTTATGGTTTGTATTCTGTTTATGTCGTGTATCAGGCCTCCTAGCATTGTCCCTATTTTTTCTTCCGTGATCTTTATCATTTTAGGTTTTATATTTAGGTCTTTGATCATTTTGAGTTAGTTTCTGTGCATGATGTGAGGTATGGGTCCTGTTTCATTTTTTTGCAGACAGATATCCAGTTACGCCAGCACCACTTGTTAAAAAGACTGTCTTTTCCCCCATTTAATGGACTTTGGGCCTTTGTCAACTATCAGCTGCTCATGGTGCATGGATTTACGTCTGGGTTCTCAATTTTGTTATATTGGTCTATGTGTCTGTTGTACCAGTACCAGGCTGTTTTGACTATCATGGTGGTATAACAGGTTCTAACATCAGGTAGTGTGAGGCCTCCCACTTTGTTCTTCTTCAGTAATTCTTTACTTATTTGGGGCTTCTTCCTTTTCCATATGAAGTTTGTGATTTGTTTCTCCAACATGCTAAAAGTTGTCATTGGAATTTGGATTGAGATTGCATTGTATCTGTAGCTCACTTTGGGAAGAACTGACATTTTCATAATGTTGAGTCTTCCTGTCTATCAGCATGGTATGTTTTTCCACTTATTTAGGTCTCTTTTGATTTCTTGTAATAGTGTCTTGTAGTTTTCTTTGTGTAGGTTTTTTACACCTCTGTTTAAATTTATTCCTAAATACTTTATCTTCTTGGGGGCTATTATAATGGTATTGATTTGGTGATTTCCTCTTGGAAGTTCTCTCTTTTGGTGCAGAGGAATCTGACTGACTTATGTATGTTTATCTTATATCCTGATATTTTGCAAAATCTTCTATTTTAGTTGTAGTAGTTTTCTTGTGGATTTTGGGGGGTTTTCCATGTATAAAACCATATCATCTGCAAATAGGGATACTTTTACTTCTTCCTTACCAATTTGGATGCACTTTATTTCTTTTTCTTGCCTTATTGATCTGGCTAGGGCCTCCAGTACAATGTTGAATATGAGTGGTGACAAAGGGCATCCATGTCTGGTTCCCCTTCTCAAGGGGAATGCTTTAAGACTCTTCATTTAGGATGATGTTGGTTGTTGGCTTTGTATAAATGGCCTTTATTATGTCCAGGAATTTTCCTTCTATTCCTATTTCGCTGAGAGTTTTTATCAAGAATGGGTTTTGGACTTTTTAAAATACCTTTTCTGCATCAGTTGATAAGATCATGTGGTTCTTGTCTTTTGTTTTATTTATGTGATGGATTACATTATTGTTTTTCTAATGTTGAACCATCCCTGCATACCTGGTATGAATCCCACGTGGTCATGGTGAATTATTTTTTGATATGTTGTTGAATTCTATTGGCTAGAATTTTGTTGAGGATTTTTGGGTCTATATTCATGAGGGATATTGGTCTGTAATTTTCTTTTTTTTGTGGATCTTTACCTGACTTTTCTATCATGGTTATGCTGGCTTCATAGAATGAGTTTGCGAGTGTTTCATCCTTTTCTATGCCTGAAATGCCTTTGGTAGTAATGGTGTTAACTCTTCCCTGAAAGTTTGGTAGAATTCTCCAGTGAAGCCGTCTGGGCCAGGGCTTTTTTGTTGGTGGTGGTTTTTATTTTTTTAATTATCTCTTCAATCTCTTCTTTTGTTGTGGGTTTATTTAGTTTTTCTACCTCAATTTGTGTTAGTTTAGGTAAGTAGTGTGTTCCTAGAAATTTGTCCATTTCTTCTAGATTTTCAAATTTGTTAGAGTACAATTTTTCATAGTATTCTGTTATGATCCTTTTTATTTCCATTGGGTCTGTTGTGATATCACCCATTCTATTTCTTATTTAGGTTATTTGCTTCCTCTCCTGTTTTTTCTTTTGTCAATTTGACCAATGGTTTATTGATTCTGTTGATCTTTTCAAAAAACCGTCTTTTAGTATTGTCTACTCTTTCAATTGTTTTCCTATTCTCTATCTCATTCATTTCTGCTCTAACCTTTATTATTTCCTTTCTTCTGGTGCCTGAGGGCTACTTTTGTTTCTCTCTATTTGTTCAAGTTGTAGGGTTAATGTTTTGATTTTGGCACTTTCTTCTTTTTGAATGTGTGCATTTATTGTTGTAAATTGACCTCTAAGCATTGCTTTTGCTGTTTTCCAAAGGTTCTGGTAAGACATGTTTTCATTCTTCATTTAATTCTATGAATTTATTTTGTCCATCCTTGATTTCTTCTATAATCCAGTAGTTTTTAAGCAAGGTGTTGTTCTGTTTCCACGTATTTGATTTTTTTTCCTTGCTGTTTCTGTTATTGATTTCTAATTTTATGTCATTATAATCAGAGGATACTCTTTCTTAAGGTCAGCTGATTAACAATTTTAATTCCATGTACAATCTTAATTCTCCTTTGCCATGTAACTTAACATATTCACAGATTCCAGGGATTGAGACAAGGACACCTTTGGAGAATCTTTTTCCTATCTTCCGTATTGATATTTTGTAAAACCATGTCTGTTCAACAGGCAGACATCAAGGCCAGCTCCTGGCAATACAAAAACCTAATTGATAGTGCCAGGTCAGCTCCCAGATGTCAAAAAACATTCTACTTCTTCTTCTAGGATATTTGTACTCAGTTCTCTTCCCTTTGAGTTAATTCATCTCACTGTACTACTATGACTTTTTGTTTAACTGTATCTGTTTACAAACTTCAATAAAATTAAAAATATCTCTACTGCAGTAAAAAATGTATTAAAATAATTCATTAAACAAGTACAAATTTGCAATGACTATAGTGGCTATTGTGCCAGTCTGCCTCAACAAAGGTCTCCCTTATCCTCTCTGGCCCGGTATTTCCCCAAGCATGAGGTCCTGCATTAGATTGATCCCTCCTAATGGTTTGTCCAAAGGAAGTGAGTCAGACAATGTTCTGTTGTGATCCGTAAGTTTTACATTGGCTAATTATTGGAAATAGACCACCAGACCATTTTCCTAGTCTAATCTTTTTAAGGTTTTAACCTTGGGCAGTAACTTAACTTTACTAAGATCCAGTTTCATCAAAAGTCAGTGGGAGCTAAAAATAACATTATCTTCATGAATCTGCTTCGATGAAATCATGCAAATAGACTGTTAGGAACGATATAGCTCACTCAGTAATTTCTCAATAAATATATTTTTTATAGTTTTTATTGTGCTTTAAGTGAAAGTTTACAAATCAAATCAGTCTCTCACACAAAAACTTATATACACCTTGCTACATACTCCCAATTGCTATCTCCCTAATGAGACAGCCCGCTCTCTCCCTACACTCTCTCTTTTCGTGTCCATTTCACCAGCTTCTAATCCCCTCCACCCTCTCATTTCCCATCCAGGCAGGAGATGCCAACATAGTCTTAAGTGTCCACCTGATCCAAGAAGCTCACTCCTCACCAGCATCCCTCTCCAACCTATTTTCCAGTCCAATCCATGTCTGAAGAGTTGGTTTCAGGAAAGGATCCTGTCCTGGGCCAACAGAAGGTCTGGGGGCCATGACCACCAGGGTCCTTCTAATCTCAGACCATGAAGTCTGGTCTTTCTATGAGAATTTGGGGTCTGCATCCCACTGCTCTCCTGCTCCCTCAGGGGTTCTCTGTTGTATTCCCCGTCAGGGCAGTCATCGGTGGTAGCCAAGCACCATCTAGTTCTTCTGGTCTCAGGATGATGTAGTCACTGGTTCATGTGGCCCTTTCTGTCCCTTGGGCTCGTAATCACCTTGTGTCCTTGGTGTTCTTCATTCTCCTTTGATCCAGGTGGGTTGAGACCAATCGATGCATCTTAGATGGCTGCTTGCTAGCGTTTAAGACCCCAGATGCCACTCTTCGAAGTGGGATACAGAATGTTTTCTTAATAGATTTTATTGTACCAATTGACTTAGATGTCGCCTGAAACCATGGTCCCCAGACCCCTGCCCCTGCTACGCTGGCCTTTGAAGTATTCAGTTTATTCAGGAAACTTCTTTGCTTTTGGTTTAGTCCAATTGTGCTGACCTCCCCTGTATTGTGTGCTGTCTTTCCCTTCACCTAAAATAGTTCCTATTACTATCTAAACCCCTTTCCCGCCCTCCCTCGCTCCCCCCTCTGGTAATGACAAAAGAATGTTTTCTTCTCAGTTTAAACTATTTCTCAAGTTCTTAGGGCGCCTTGGTTGCTTCCATCTTTTTGCTATTGTAAACAGTGCTGCATAAACATGGGTGTGCATATACCTGTTTGTGTAAAGGCTCTTATTCTTCTAGGATATATTCCAAGGAATGGGATTGCTGGGTCCTATGGTAGTTCTATTTCTAGATTTTTAAGGAAGACCCAAATTGATTTCCAAAGTGCTTGTACCATTTTGCATTCCCACCAGCAGTGTATAAGTGTTCCAATCTCTCCACAGCCTCTCCAACATTTACTATTTTGTGTTTTTTGGATTAACGCCAGCCTTGTTGGAATGAGATGAAGTCTCATTGTAGTTTCGGTCTGCATTTCTTTAATGGCTGGTAATCGTGAACATTTCCTCATGTAGCTGTTAGCTACCTGAATGTCTTCTTTAGTGATGTGTCTATTCATATCTTTTGCCCATTTTTAAATTGGGTTATTTGTCTTTTTGTAGTTGAGTTTTTGCAGTATCATGTAGATTTTAGAGATCAGGCGCTGATTGGAAATGTCATAGTTGAAAACTTTTTCCCATTCTGTAAGTAGTCTTTTTACTCTTTTGGTGAAGTCTTTGGATGAGCATAGGTTTTTGATTTTTAGGAGCTCCCAGTTATCTAGTTTTTGTTTTGTATTTTTAATAATGTTTTCTATACTATTTATGCCATGTATTAGGGCTCCGAACAGTGTCCCTATTTTTTCTTCCATGATCTTTACCTTTTTTTTAGATTTTATATTTAGGTGTTTGATACATTTTGAGCTCATTTTTTTGCATGGAGTGAGGTATGGGTCTTGTTTCACTTTTTTGCAGATGGATATCCAGTTATGCCAGCACTATTTGTTAAAAAAAACTGTCTTCTCCCCCCATTTAACTGTTTTGGGGCCTTTGTCAAAAATCAACTGCTCATATGTGGATGGATTTATATCTGGATTCTCAATTCTGTTCCATTGGTCCATGTATCTGTTGTTGTCCCAGTACCAGGCTGTTTTGACTACTGTGGTGGTATAGTAGGTTCTAAAATCAGGGAAAGTAAGGCCTCCCACTTTGTTTTTATTTTTCAGTAATACCTTATTTATCTGGGGCTTCTTTCCCTTCCATATGAAGTTGGTGATTTGTTTCTCCATCTCATCAAGAATGCCGTTGGGATTTGGACCGGAATTGCATTAAATGTATAGATCCCTTTTGGCAGAATAGGCATTTTTATAATGTTAAGTCTTCCTATCGATGAGCAAGGTATGTTTTTCCACTTATGTAAGTCTCTTTTGGTTTCTTGCAGAAGTGTTTTGCAGTTTTTTTGTATAAGTCTTTTACATCTTTGGTAAGATTTATTCCTAATTATTTTATCTTCTTGGGGGCTACTGTAAATGGCATTGATTTGGTGATTTCCTCTTCAATGTTCTTTTTGTTCGTGTAGAGGAATCCAACTGATTTTTGTATGCTTATCTCGTATCCTGATACTCTGCTGAACTCTTCTATTAGTTTCAGTAGTTTTCTGAAGGATTCCTTAGGGTTTTCTGTGTATAAGATCATGTCACCTGCAAATGGAGATACTTTTACTTCTTCCTTGCCAATCTAGATGCCCTTTATTTCTTTATCTAGCCTAATTTCTCTGGCTAGGACCTCCAACACAATGTTGAGTAAGAGCGGTGATAAAGGGCATCCTTGTCTGGTTCCCAGTCTCAGTGGGAATGCTTTCAGGCTCTCTCCATTTAGGGTGACGTTTGCTGTTGGCTTTATATAAATGCCCTTTATTATGTTGAGAAATTTTCCTTCTATTCCTGTTTTGCTCAAGTTTTTATCATGAATAGGTGTTGGACTTTGTCAAATGCCTTTTCTGCATCAATTGATAAAATCCTGTGATTCTTGTCTTTTGTTTTATTTATGTCATGGATTACATTAATTGTTTTTCTAATGTTGAACTATCCCTGCATACCTGGTATGAATCCCACTTGGTCATGGTGAATTATTTTTTTGATATGTTGTTGAATTCTATTGGCGAGAATTTTGTTGAGGATTTTTGTATCTAAGTTCCTGAGGGATATAGGTCTATAATTTTCTTTTCTTGTGGTGTCTTTACGTGGTTTTGGTATGAGGGATATGGTGGCTTCATAGAATGAGTTTGGTAGTATTCTGTCCTTTCTATGCTCTGAAGTACCTTTAGTAGTAGTGGTGTTAACTCTTCTCTGAAAGTTTGGTAGAACTCTGCAGTGAAGCTGTCCAGGGCTTTTTTTGGGGTGGGGGGGGGGTTTGATTGCCTTTTCCACCTCTTCTTTTGTTATGGGTCTATTTAGCTGTTCTACCTCTTTTTGTGTTAGTTTAGGTAGGCAGTGTGTTTCTAGGAATTCACCCATTTCTTCTAGGTTTTCACATTTGTCAGAGTACAATTTTTCACAGAAATCTGATATGATTCTTTTAATTTTAGTTGGGTATGTTGTAATATCGCCCATCTCATTTCTTATTCAGGTTATTTGGTTCCTCTCCTGTTTTTCTTTTGTCAGTTTGGCTAGTGGTTTATCAATTTTGTTAGTTTTTTCAAAAAAAACAGCTTTTGGTCTTGTTAATTCTTTTCATTGTTTTCTATTTCTTTTAGTTCAGCTCTAATTTTTAGTATTTGTTTTTTTTTTTCTGGTGCCTGTGAGTTTCTTTTGTTGCTCTCTTTCTATTTGTTCAAGTTGTGGGGATAATTCTTTGATTTTGGCCCCTTCTTCGTTTTGGATGTGTGCATTTATTGATATAAATTGACTTCTGAGCATTTCTTTCACTGTATCCCAGCGTTTTTACAGGAAGTGTTTTCATTCTCGTTGGAATTTCTTTGTTCCATCCTTAATGCCTTCTATAATCCAGTCTTTTGTTTTGTTCAGTTTCCAAGTGTCTGATTTCTTTTCCCTGCTTTTCCTGTTATTGATTTCCACCTTCATGCCCTTATGGTCAGAGAAGATGCTTTGTAATATTTGAATGTTTTGGATTCTGCTAAGGCTTACTTTATGCCGTAATATGTGGTCTTCTAGAGAATGTCCATGTGCACTAGAAAAGAAAGTATACTTGGCTGCTGTCGGGCGGAGTGTTCTGTATATGTCTATGAGGTCAAGTTGGTTGTTTGTGGCATTTAGGTCTTCCGTATCTTTATTGAGCTTCTTTCTGGATGTCCTGTCCTTCACCAAAAGTGGTGTGTTGAAGTCTCCTACTATTATTGTTTTGTCAGAAATTAATAACTCAATAAATATTAACTGTCCTGATTTTTGTTATTGATTTTAATATTATTATTTTCTCTTTTAATTAATTTATTCAGGGTTACCAGAATTTGACTTATATTTCTACTTTCACTTTCTTTTTTCTCATATTATTGACTATATCCATAGGTATATGCCTGTTTGAAAATAAAATTCAAATATCCCTTCATAGATTGGTTTGACAATCCTAGTATAATTATATAATTGTGTGGTTTGTCTATCTAACCACATTGCACATGCAAACAGGATGTGCCTCAAACTACCAGACAACTAGGAATGAGGCATGTACAACCACTGGCATCAACCATTCCATGAGTGCTACAGCCATCTGTGATCAAGACATTTACACAATATTGGCAAAGTGAAAGCCACTATTATTATTTCTAGAAAGCAAACAGTAAACAGTAAAACAAATTCTCAAAGCAGATCTGCTTATTCTTCTCCAAACTACTCATATTCTTTCTAATATCACTGTACTGGCACATTGTGTTTCTGGTCAAATGTTGTCTTCATGTCACCACTGCCTCTGGCTGCCACCATGTTACCTGGGACACCTGCATGGCTTCCGAGGCTTCTGCTCTGCCCCTGGGCCTCACTGGGCCTTGCTTCACTAATGGAAAGACCCCTGCACAGGATCTCCTGAGCCTCTGCCACTGGGCCCTTTTTGACCTATGCTGCTGCCTCCTACCATGCTACCCAGGCCAGAGTGGTTCTCTGTCTTGCTGCCGTGATACCAAGGCCTACCCTGCATGAGGGAATGTATTGTTCCCACCACGATGCCCAAAGGGGGAAGGAAGCAAATTACACCAGCCACACTCAGGTCTCTGTCCCGCAGGTACAACTGTTGCAGTACTTTAGTAGGAGGCACAAGCCTGCGCAAAGACACTCAGTTCTCTCTCTATGGACCAGCAAGCCCACCATCCCTGTCTTCACTGTTACAACTCTCTCTTCTTAATATAGGGAGTTCTCAATGCAGGGACCCTGGGTCCAAGGGATGCCCTCCACTCTATGCTCTTTTTGATGGTAGTGAGGGGCCCCAGAACCTCTGTGGATTTGGCCCTTATATAAGCCTAACAGAATAGGAACAACAACCAATCTCCTAGTTGGACCACAAAGGGCACAATCCCATTAAGTGAATTTTCAATCCACTAGTTTTGTAGTAAATCTACTAATACCTTGCAAAATTTTGGCCCAGACAATCATTTTGTGAAATTACAAGACCAGGGCTAGAAAAGCCATATAAAAGTGATTCATTGCACGGCAATAATTCAGCCCATTTTCTTAACCCTTAACCAGTTCATAAGCAGAGCTGTAACAAATCAATCAGTTAATGCTTATTATATTTTGATTATGTAGCACAGCATCGTATAACCTCCCATATTGGAGCTCCTGAGTGGTGCAAACACTTATACTGTATAATCTCCTGGAGCAGAGCCCCTGGGTGGTACAGTTAACATGTTCAGATGCTAACTGAAAAGACGGAGGTTCAAGTCCACCCAAAGGCACCTTGGAAGAAAGACCTGGTGATCTACTTCTGAAAAATCAACCATTAAAAACTCTACAGAGCACAGTTCCACTCTGACACACACAGGGTTGCCATGAGTCAGATGTAACTCAATGGCAACTGATTTTTACTGTTTTCTGTTGCAAGATAAAGACATTAAAAAAAAAACTCTCATTACTGTATGTCAGTTCATAAGTCAACATATTCAGCTAAAGCAGAGAAGAAAGGAGATAATGAAATTATATTTATTTGATAGATCTGGTACTTTATATTTATTCCATACCTGAAACCAAAACCAAACCCATTGTCATCAAGTCTATTCCAACTCATAGAGATCCAATAGGACAGAGTAGAACTGCCCCATGGAGTTTCCAAGGAGCTTCTGGTGAATTTGAACTGTTGGCGTTTTGGTCAGCTGCTGAGCTCTTAACAACTGCACTACCAGGGCTCCTTATTCTATACAGTAGCCCCTAAAAATAATCCTATGGAAGAGGCATTATTATGCCCCTTTTACAGATGATTAAACTGACGCTCAGAGAGGTTATATAACAGGCCCAAAATATATAACTAGAAAGTTTCAAGACTGGAAAAGTTCAATTCGGTCATGGCCTTTTGTTGGGTAAGACATGTCTAGAAGTCCACTCTATTCCCCACATCATTACCAGCTCTTTCTTGACACATTAGTTATTGTGAAAGTTTAGGTTAACAGAATTGTGGACTAAGTATATTTTCTAGGTATGAGTTAAGTGCTTTATGCATCGTATCTCGTTTAATACTAATAATATTATAAGGCAAGCATCATATTCAAAATAATCACATCCTGACTTTAGCATGTTGATAAAACAGGTCATTATCTTCAGAGATCAAATATCCTGAAATTTTAAAATAATCCTGTATGGAGGTGATAAATGAGGAGAGCATGTGGTCATCTGTATTCTTCCGAATGCTTTCCCACAAGCATTTCTGCAGCCTGAAGCTCAGGAATCCCTAAGGCTTTAGCCAGGTGCCTTGTATTTTATACCGGCAACAGAGGCATTGGTGGGGATCCGAACGGTGATCTGGGAACCAGAGGCTTAGAGTATTCCACACCTCCTGCACGGTGGCTCCTCTGATGCAGGTTAGTGCTACGACTCCTAGACTGAGTGCTTACAACCGGGGATGGTATGCGCTAATGCTTTCACTGTGGCCCACTTAATTTCTGTAATTTTAAAAACTATATCACAATCATACTATTTGGAAAGCACAGAAATTAAAGCACCTGGATTGCACTTGATAACATCATAACTATTCCTTTTATATTCTTCCATATACATTTTTTACAATTTGAAAAATATTGTTTATACAATTAGCATGATATCTAAGCTTGTTCCAGCTGTTATATTTATTGTGTTCCATGGGAAATTTATTAGTTCTACAATAGTTCAGGATGCACATTGTGGAAAACCTTGCAAAATAAGCCCTTTGTGTTTACAGGGTCTCCTCCCAGCCCTTCTTTTTTAGTCATATTTTAGAACGATATCCACAAGGTATGGCAATGCTTCAAGGGACAAGACTAGCTCTCTGGCTCTCACTCCATATTGCCAGATTGACTAATAAAGGATTTTTCACTTTTACCCTGAGATTAATCTTCATTGCATCCCTACTGGTAATGAATATCATAAAGAGACATTGAGTGTATAATGTTGGAATGCATAGAAATTATAAAAATTTCGTTTAAACTATGTATTAATTTCCAGTGAGAAAAAACATCCTTTCATGATTATATTGCACTAAAGTATCTTTATCAAATTGTAATTATGAAAATAATATTACAGGTATTTCCCAGTGTAAGACAGGGTTCCATTCTGAAGACTCTGTCATAAGTCAGCTCTGATATAAGTAGAATATCTAATTTTTTAAAAAATATTCATTATTTTTGTCTCCTATTAACAATATCTTTATAAATCCAATCTTTATTTGTCTTTGGGATTGGCAAGAGAATGATAACATCAACAAATTACGTGCTACAACGTTATATGTAGTACATATTACTAATAATAAGATGTACAAAGATAAAAAAAAGGATAGTCATAGGGCAGTTCGTTGTAACTCAAATATGTCTTAAGTCGGGGACGATCTGTACTAAGCTTTTAGGAAAGTTGAGCCTTAGTTAATACTCTGACTCTAAGGTAAATGGATGCATATATCTGATTCTATTAAATTCTCTATTCATGAATTTCTCTTTGGGAAAAAGTTTGTGTAGAGATAAAATTCATGTTTGATAACATACTAAATATAAATAATTTAATTAAACATTCTACATGCACTTTTTTCATTTTTACAAAGTAAGACAGTTACCCATTTTAAATACACTAACCTGAGACACACAGTTTATAAGAGAGGTGCCTAACTTCACAGAACTCACAGTTGCTCCAGTGAGCTCCAGCAGATTTCCCAGACTGAGATGCACTAGGAAGAAAAGGCTAGCGATCTACTTCTGAAAAGTCAGCCAAAGTGAACCCGATGGATGGCAATAGTCCGATCAACAACCGATTATGGGAATGGCGCAGGACTGGGCAGCATTTTGCCCGGGGTAGCCGTGTGTTAGGTGACTTAATGGCATCTAACAACAACGATGTGTTTGAGGGTCCATTCTTCATTTATGCTGTTTGTTTTATTCAAAAAGTTTTTTTTCCTTTATTTATGTTGTCTGTTTTATTCAAAAAGTTTTGTCATTATTAAGATAATAATTGGAACAAAAAACTGGCTGGCAAGCCCAAAATAACTGTGGGGAGTTTACTTTCATGACCAGGATTTTGGACCCATGCTTCCTACTTTTGAGACCAGGGAAAAATAAATTAATCTAACCCTCCAGTCCTTCATCTGCAAATCTGAAACAGTAACAGTTTACCTCATTTAATTGTTGTGACATTCCATGAGGAAATGCACATCCAGGGTTAACATAGGACTTGGGACATTGTTTGCTACAGTTATAAAAATCCTTGTTATGTCTGAGTTACTCCATCTATATCATGCAGATGTGAAGTAAGAGTCATTTTGGCTTGGAATTGTTTTGGATTGAATTGAAGAAATGAACATACTAGTGCCAGGCCAGAATATTGGACAGGTGGGTATGTAACACAGAGTGTACCTTTGAGAAAGGGGAAGCTTTGCTAATTCTGGGAACACCACATTGAGGTAGACAGAAAAATGTGACAATGGATCTAAAAGTACTCTGAGCTCTCTGCAATTACCCACTTTATACAACTAGAAAATAAATGGGAATACGTTTTTATCCTCTTTTAAATTGTACAGAAATATTATAGACAACTAGAAGTTTATCTGATCTACATACCCTCTTGTACTTTGGTAGTGTGGAATTACACAGAATTGAATTCACTTGGGAACAACTGCCTTTTTGATGTGAAATACGGATAATATTTTCTCTTTTTACCTGCTATTTTAAAAAAATTTGATTGAATTTTGAGACATTATTGAATTTGTGGCAAGTTTCATGGTATCTATTACAATTCTTATAACACATTGAATATTAAAGGCATGAGAACACATTGTAAAATTAATAATCAAGTAACCTAATAGCCTTGGAATAATTAAATTTACCATGGTCATGAGTGTTTCCTCTATGTTCAAAATAAATTCATAGAAGGTAGACAGACAGAGGGCAGACAGAAAAATCTCAAGGAACACAGAAAACATGTCACTTATGCTGAAAAATGAAGACTGATATGTAATGATATTTTTGTTCTTTGGTATGAAATAAGTAACATTACATTCCATGTGAGTTATGGGAAAATACTAATTTTACTTTCAAAATATTTTGGTAGGAAACATCTATGTATGGCCAATAACAATATAATAATGATAATAATCAATAACTTTTTAGAGCTATCTTCTTGTGCATGCATTCTCCAATGTACTTATATACATTTTATTTTGTAGTTATCAAATAATCCTATAGTAGATACTATTATGTCATCTCATTTTGCACATAATGAAACTGAGGTTTAAGCATATTGCTCCAATTTATCCAACTACTAAACAGTGGCATAGGTATTCAAACTCCAGAAACCTGGCCATTAAATATGTACTTTTGTGTTCAGACAACCTTCAGATGAATACAGCTACCAGTTTAAATGTTTATTATTAGATTAGTCATGTAACTTTTCTGAACTTCGTAATTTATACTGATTAAATGTGAAATATACATATATTTCACATTATATGAACTGTTTGTCCAGCGAATAGAATGCCTGATATGATAATATTTTCAAATACAGTTAATTTAAAATAATTTCATCTTAAATTTAAATCTACAGAAGACTTTCAAAATCATATTCATTGAATCTTGGCATCTGAGAAACATTGGAAAGCTGCCCTTAAGCTCAGGGCCTTCGCAGGTGGTTATCAAATCGCCAAAGCAGAGAATGAGCCAGATGGAAACAATTGAAAACAGTGCTCCAGTACAGCTGTCTACCAAAGTCTGCGAATTTTCCCAGTCTGGAAACAAGGAGAGTGGCTCATAGGAAAGTAAGTGACCTTCCCCAAATATAACACATATTTGTGAACAAAATATGGACAGGTCTTTAGAGTTCTGACTCCTAGTCTTCATGTTATTTAAGCAACTCGTAACTTGTATGTCTATACCCAGTGTGCCCTGACCCAGGGCCAGCTTAAGTGAATGAACTTTGCATGTCATGACCTCCAGTTCAGCGGCAGCCAGAGACACAGACCTGTCCATCCACCCAATGCAGTGAGAAACGCTAACAAAGAAAATAGATTAGAAAAGGAAAATGTTTCCTTAAAAATAGAAAGTCATATGAATTTAAAAAGTAATAGGAAAACACAGCTTACCTGAAACTAATAGGAAAGTGAATACATTATTTAAAAAAAAAAAAATCTACAGACACAGACTACTTTACACCTATGTTTTAGTGGTCTTTAAGAACACTGATTATCCCTCTTTCGTTTAAAAAAAAAAAATCAGAGACTACAAATTAAAAGATGAACTATAGCAATACATTTTGTGAGTTTAATATGTTTAATATTCATGCATGCAAAGACAGTACAATGTAATATTAAATCAACAATGATCATAGATTCAAACAACTTATATACCAATAACAAGTTGTTTGATCCAAATAACATTGAAATTGTTTAAAATGGTAGCCTATTAATGAAATGCAGAACATTAATATTAAATTATTAATATCATATAAGTATCCCAAATATATGTAATATAAAATGCAAAACTTCAGTCCAAAATAACAAAAATGTCAAATATATAAAATCAACTGGAGAAGATATTCACAATGCATATAAATAACAAGTTATAAAGATATATAAATTAAATATATAAATTACAAAATACATGAGAAATTCTTTAAATTATTAAGAAAAAGCCAAACAATCTAGAAACCATGAATTAGAGATATTCACAGTTTGCAGAAGAAATCCAAGAGGTCGATGAATAGATTAAAAGAGTTTCTGCCATGTAACTTAAGTGACATGCAATTTAAATTTATTTTCACACTTACATGATTGCTGTTAATTATCGCATCTAACAGTAAAATATGTGGAGGAATTATCACACAAATTGACAGTTGACTGGAGTGTAAAAGGTGGAGATGCAATTATCTTAAACCCAAAATATTCTAGTGAAATATTTACTTGAGAAAATATTGCCACATGCACAAGGATATGGGTTATATTAACAAAAGATTGGAAAGAAGCTAAGTATTCTTAAATAAACATTATATATATATACATCTATATTTATATATATAAATTGCATATATATGATGTAATAAAATTTGGCAGTAGTTAAAAATATATTAAACTGAATATATATTTCACTCAAAATATATATATTTGAGGGAACAAAGCATAAAAGAATGATATGCTCACTATTATAGCATATGTATATCAATTTTGAAAAATGCAACATCTACATATTTTATTGATATGAAAGTCAATGTTGGTATATACTAAGAATCAAAAAATTTTAATATGTATTAAAGGTGTGAAGACCATAGACCATTCACAAAATTTGCAATGTTTTCCAAATAAATTACAGAAAAACTAAAAAAAGATTTACTACACCACAGATTATGAATGAAGTCCAAACATAATACTGTTGGTAATCCTGAATTCACAGCTCTCTTTGACAATTTGAATTTGTGAGCAAAAGACACCACTTACCTAAGTATAATAGGTGAATCCATTTACATGTGCATCCATTCCTACCACCAAAAATACTTAGACGTAAAAGAAACGGAAGTTATAGGTTCTAGTGAAAAGAGGAGCTATTCTGAAAGTGAATGAGTACCTGTATATTTTACCTGTGGGAGATGTTGGACCTCAGGTTCCTTATATGAGAATATCATTTGGATAAGTCATAATCAGTGGATTAGTTTTTGTCTTCTACTTTTAGAAGTATAAGATTATTGATGTCCAAATTTATGTGAAAATTGCATGCAATACAAATTATGTTCATTTATGAAATTATTAACTTTTTTGAATGGATAAAACCCAAACACCTGTGCTGTCAAGTCAATTCTGACCCTATAGGACAGAGGAGACCTGCCCCATTGAGTTTCCAAGGAGTGGTGGTGAGTTTGAACTGCCAACCTTTTGGTTAGCTGCCGAAAGCTTAACCACTGTGCCACCAGGCCTCCCTTAGAATGGATATATTATATATTAAATTAAAATCAGCAGCATTGTTTGAGAACATAATACATAAAAGTTTAAATGTTGAGGGGGTTCTAAACTTAATGAGATGTAGGCACCATGATCAGGAAAGCAAGTCATGATAATATAAATGATATGGCGATGGGTACAGTAGTATCTGTGGTGGCTGAAAGCCTAGTGTGTTTAGAGCACAGGCTGCGTGTAAGTGTGGAATAGAGAATTTTTGCTTTTGTTTTTTCCCCATCAAACTTAGTTTTATCAGTTGTAATTTATTTGTCTTGATATTGAAGAAAATCATGTGAGAATCCATTAAGCAAATATCTAAAACACATGCAAAAGTAATAACTATAGGCATATCACCTCAATACCTACTAAAGTGCATAAATCTGAATTTCCTTCAATATAGAAATACCCAAAGTGTAAAGAACTCGGATTGCATAAGTAATATTTCTTAACACCATGAGTAAATTACGTGTGGCATACTGACAAATTACTAAAAAACAATAGAGGTGTAAGTTGTACTACTGTACATGTATGTTATCTAATTTTGTGTGAATAAAAAATAATGTATAGTAACAGCAGAGATGGATAGTACTATGCTATGGCAAAAATCTTGTTTGTAAGTGAAAGATTAAAGTAGCAATTAGCCCTCCAAGTCTGCGATTTCCCAAGTCATTTGATCAAGTTTTCATAAAGATATGTACAAAAAATTTACAAGCTTCCTTTAAAAAAAAAAAAATTTTTTTTTTTTCCTTTTAAACAAATCTTATTTCTGCATCATTTTACATCTTTCAGGCACCAGTAGAGCCATGGTCAATGCAAACGGCACCACAGGAATAAACTTCATTCTTCTAGGGCCTTTAACCACACACAGATCCACCTATTCCTGTTTGCCATGGTGCTTATGATCTTCATCACCTCACTGATGGGCAACACCCTTATGATCATTCTCATTCATGTGGACCCTCAACTCCACATGCCCATGTACTTCCTGCTTAGCCAGCTTTCTTTCATGGACGTGATGCTGGTCTCCACCATCGTTCCCAAAATGGCAGCCAACTACCTGATGGACACTAGGTCTATCTCTCCCACTGGCTGTGGAGTCCAGATCTTCCTGCTTCTCACTCTGGGAGGGAGTGAATGCTTCCTCTTAACGGCCATGTCCTATGACCGCTATGTGGCCATATGTCACCCACTGTGCTATCCCATTCTCATGAGTCAGAAGCTCTGTTTACTCGTGACGTCAGGTTCCTGGCTCCTGGGAGGGATCGATGGGCTGATGCAGGCTGGTGCCACCTTGAGCTTCCCTTACTGTCACTCACGGGAAATCAATCACTTTTTCTGTGAAGCACCATCACTGGTACGCCTTGCCTGTGCTGACACCACGATTTTTGAGTTTTTCATGTATGTCTGCTGCATTCTGATGCTCTTGATCCCTTTGTCTCTCATTTTGGCCTCATACAGCCTTATCCTGGCTGCAGTGCTCTGCATGCGGTCAGCTGGAGCTGGGAAAAAAGCCTTTAAGACCTGCTCCTCTCACCTGGTGGTTGTGGGACTCTTCTATGGCACCATCATGTTCATCTACGTGAGGTCCAAATCTAACGATTCAGAGGACCATGATAAGGTGGTCTCAGTGTTTTATACCATCTTCACACCTGTCTTGAACCCCCTTATATACAGTGTGAGAAATAAAGAAGTCAAGGGTGCCTTGAGGAGGTGGCTGGAGAGACATTTTATGTGATATCAATGCTGAGCATAATTTGCCAAAAGGGCAGCAACCAAACTGGATACAGGTTACATTTCTAAAATATTGTTTTGCTATTTTGTTCATCCCATTTAAATTCTTCTTTTTGTGTTATCAAGTTATTTTGCTCTTACTTTGCCAATCTGGCTCCATTGTTCCTATATGATTGTTTTTATATATGGTAAACTAATTAAAAATTATATTTGTCCTCCTGTTATAATTTGCAATGGTGTTTTTGCTCTGAAATTAGGGCTCTGGCAATAAGTATGAGTGACTGAGTTTCTAAATAGCATATGATAAGTGTATAATTTGTATTTTTTGATAAATAATGGAAATCATTAATTTTGATGGGGATAATACCTTTTGAAAACTAAAGGTAGATCCTAAATCACATAATGAAGATAAAATAAATTCAAATGAAATAAGGACCCAATGTGACCATCAAACATAAAATACGTAAGAAGACATCAAGAAATATTTGCAAAATGTTGCTGTGGGAAGATTTGTTAAAGAAACTTCCAGACAGAATATAAAAATGCTAATTGGCTTTTCATGACCTATGTTAAAACGTAAGAGTAGAGAGATGAGCTGAAGAAAAAAATATATTGTGTACAAAGGAGTCAGTACACAGTGGATTCAAAAATAAAACTTTCTTTCAGCGAAGAAGTCTCAAATTAAGAAAGGGCCTCAGGCCAAAGATCCAACACAAGTTGTGACTCTAAAATCATTTATTAAGGCTTCAGGACGATTTAAGACACTGTACCTTAAATAAACACCCAAAGAGACAAAAGACCTTCTATAAATCTTGAGAGTCTTGTAGATTCTCTTTAGTTAAAAATAAATAGGACTACTAAAATGTTTCAGGGCACTGTAGTGCAGCAGAGTCACAGGAAGCCCAAGGTTGGTAGTTGTGGGTTTTGTCTAATGGAGTATATTCCAGTAAGATTCATGGAAAACTCACAATGTTTGCAAGCATGTTTTTCTGACAGAAATATCACTAGTTTGGTCTAAGGAGTAAGCTGATTGAGGTGACTACTCAGTTTTCTCATGGTAGAGCAAGGGTGACTCAGAAAGCAGAGGCAAAAATCATGTAGAATAATTCCCAGAGAATCACACTGAATCTTAGTTAAGGAGCTGGCAACAATTTCTACCAGAATTTTAGAATTGCAAGTGACTGTATGCTACCCCATTCCCTATTTTAAGAAATGTCTTAAGAGTAATTGTGTTGGTGCAATTATATAATCCCCATGCTGTGACAAAGAGAGAAACGAAGACTTCTAGTGCACATCCCCAGCTGAGAGCCCGGCCAAATTCAAAGCCATTTTTTTCAGTCCTTGGTGGCACATCATGCAAGTGTATCTTTCAGCTCCCAGTTGAGCCACTTCCACTGATGAAGCGTGGAGTAGAGATGAGCTGTCCCTGATGAAACCTGCTGAAATTGCAAATTCATTTGCAAAATAAATAATTGTTTTAAACTGCTGTGCTTTGTGGATACACACACACACACACACACACACATACACACACACTGGAATAGTGCTCAGGTGAATATATGTGTTACCTAAAACCCATAATAAAGATATGAACTACATTTGAATAAAAGGGGTTATAATTCTCTTTCCCTACTTCATATAATCTGGAACCATTGTTCTGAAAATAATATTTTTATCTGTTTAGAATTATTTTATATTACAGAGAAGTCTTACCACTTCGGCTTTGATTAAAGTTTTAAGATGTTCTAGAAGTGAAAAATCAAAAACAATGTGGTTGAGGAAAACCACTTAGATTTTTCTGTGAGAGGGCCAGGGGTTGCCGTCTGGGATCAGTCAACTAAGAACATGTACCTTGGGTAAGTTAGCTTCTCTGATATACAACTATTCTGTCTATAAAAACAGCATTCCTAAAATTAAAAATATATGTATTATCAAGATTAATTTAAGTTAGTAATGTGAAAATAACATGACAGAGACTTCAGTGCCTGGAAACATGGCAGATGAGGTATCATAACCAACACACAGAGCTAGTTGAATAGATAGATAGACAGACTTGGAAACAGATTATAGGCATGTGGATCTAAGTTTTTCTTTCATGCATTAAAGAACTGCATAGATATACCACAGACACACACATACACAAATAAAAACAGTAATTAGAAAAATAAGGCAGAAGGAAGTAGCTTCTTTACCAGAATATTAGTCAAAGGAAATAAAAAAACAATGCTGTATCAACTTTCATGGCTCTGTGTTTCATGGACAACAGGAGATAAACTACAAGGCCCCTAAAGGTGAGGATTCAGAAGAACTCTGAATAAACCAGGGAATGTAAGGGACAACACAATTCTGTCTGAGTTAGCTAGAAATTAACCTCCCAGCTCCTCAAGTAGGTCCAGGAAATCTGCAGAAAATTCTTTCTCAGTGAATGGCACCAAGTAGAGTGGCTGAGAACTCGGTCAAGAACTTGTAGGTCACATAAAAAGCCCATAATTGTCTGCTGGAGAGAGAGGTCCCATGGAGCAGCATTGCGGCACTAGACATGGGAGTGAAGAAGTATTCTTGGACATCCAGCCCAATAGGTTTTCAGATGACTCCAGCCAGTATCTGATTGCAACTTCAAAATGGACATTCTAGCAGAGAACCAACCCACTCAACCCAGAATCCTGGGGAGATAATAACTTATTGTTTTAAACTGCCAAGTTTTGTGGTGTTTTGTTAGACAGCAATAGCTGTGAAGATATGAGTTAAAATATATAATACCTTTTATTGTTTGAGTAGATGAAGTTGTAATAAAATTAGTTTTTGATTAATTAAGTGTATGGTACATTGTCCTAGATTATCACTAAACATAAAGAAGTAAAGTGCATATTGTCTTAAATGACACAAAGAAATCGTGAAATGCAAAAAAATAATCAATCCAAAGAAGACAGGAATGAGATGAAGGGGGGACACAGAGAAGATAAGTAACTAAAAATCACTACATTGAATAATATAAAGTTTTTTTTAATTTAAAATAAAAAAACTAATAAGCTGAAAAACATAAGTTTTTCAGCAAATGTAAATAGACTAAATATTCCAAGCAAAGAATCTAGACTGGAGAAAACCTTTTCGTATTTTAATTGTTGTTGTTAGGTTCCTTCATGTGGGTTCCTACTCAGAGCGACCCTATGTGCATCATAATGAAACACTGCCCCAATATGCCCCAACCTAACTATCATTTCTATGTTTGAGCCCATTATTGCGGCCACTGTGTTAATCCCTCATTTTTGCTGACCCTCTACTTCACCAAGCATGATGTCCTTCTCCAGGGACTGGTTCCTCCTTATAATATGTCCAAATTACATGGGACGAAATCTCGCCATCCTCGCTTCTAAGGAGCATTCTTGCTGTACTTCTTCCAAGACAAATTTGACCATTCTTTTGACAGTCCATTTTATATTCAATATTTTCCACCAACACTGTGATTCTAAGGCATCGATTCTTCTTTGGTCTTCCGTACTCGTTGTCCATCTTTCACATGCAGAAGTGGCAAAAGGCAACTGAAAATACAATGGCTTGGGTCAGGTGCACCTTAGTCCTCAAAGCGACATTTTTGCTTTTTAACACTTTAAAGAGGGCTTTTGCAGCCAATTTTGCCAAATGCAATACATCCTTTGATTTTTTGGCCGCTGCTTCCACTGGAGTTAATTGTAGATCAAAGTAAAATTAAATCCTTGACTACGTCAGTATTTTCTCCATTTATCACGATGTTGGTTACTGGTCCAGTTTTGAGGATTTTTGTTTTCTTTATTTTGAGGTGTAATTCATACTGAAGGCTGACGTCTTTGATCTTCATCAGCAAGTGCTTCAAGTCCTCTTTACTTTCAACAGGCAAGGCTGTGTGTTCTGCATATTGCAGGTTGTTAATGAGTTTTTCTCTAATCCTGATGCTGCCTTCTTCATATAGTCCATCTCAGATCATTTGCTCAGCATACAAATTGAATAAGTATGGTGAAAGGATACAATCCTGATGCACATCTTTTCTGATTTCAAACTAAGCAGTGTCCCATTGTTGTGTTCCAGTTACTGCCTCTTGGTCTATGTAGAGAATCCGCATGAGCAAAATTAAGTGTCCTGGAATTCCCACTCTTTGCAATGTTATCCAAAATTTGTTATGATCCACTCAGTCAAATGCCTTTGAATAGTCAATAATTAACACAGATAAAAATCTTTCTGTTCCACAGTCAGCCCCTGGCCTTGTTCTGACTGATGATATTGAGCTTTTCCTTTGTCTCTTTCCATAGATGTAGTCGTTTTCACTTCTGTGTATTCCATCTGGCGAGGGCCATGTGCATAGTTGCCGTTGATGTTGGTGAAAAAAAGGTATTTGCAATGAAGAAGTCATTGGTCTCGCAAAACTCTATCATTCAATCTCCGGCATTGTTTCTATCACCAAGGCCATATTTTCCGACTACCAATTGTTCTTCTTTGTTTCCAACTTTCACATTCTAATCACCAGTAATTACCAACGCATCCTGATTGCACGTTCAATCAATTTCAGACTACAGAAGCTGAAAAAAATCTTCAATTTCTTCAACTTTGTTCTTAGTGGTTGCTGCGTAAATTTGAATGATAGTCATATTAACTGGTCTTCCTTATAGGCCTATGGATATTATCCTATCACTGACAGCACTGTACTTCAGGATAGACCTCGAATTGTTCTTTTTGACGATAAATGTAACACCATTCCTCTTCAAGTTGTCATTTCTGGCGTAGTAGGCTATGTGTTGTCCGATTCAAAATGGCCAATATCAGTCCATTTCAGCTCACTAATGCCTAGGATATCGATGCTTATGTGTTCCATTTCGTTTTTGAAGATTTCCAATTTTCCTAGATTCATACTTGGTATATTTCAGGTTCCAAGCATTAGTGGTATTTTCAATTGCCTCATATGCATGTGAAAGATGGACAATGAATAAGGAAGACTGAAGAAGAATAGATGCTTTTGAATTGTGGTGTTGGCAAAGAATATTTAATATACCAAAAGAACAAACAAATCTGTCTTGGAAGTAGTACAGCCAGAATGCTCCTTAGAAGCCAGGATGGTGATACTGCATCTAACATACTTTGGCCGTGTTGTCAGAAGAGATCAGTCCCTGGAGAAGGACATCATGCCTGGTAAAGTACAGGGTCAGCTTAAAAGAGGAAGACCCTCAATGAGATGGATTGACACAGTGTCTGCAACTATGGGCTCAAGCATAACAACGAGTGTAAGTATGGCACGGGTCCGGACAGTGTTTCTTTCTGTGGTACATAGGATCGCTATGAGTCGGAAGCGACTCCACTGCACCTAATAACAACAACAATAAACATCTTTCTGGTATTCTCAGCTTTTAGCCAAGATCCACCGGACATCAGCAATTATATCCCTCCTTCTGTGTCATTTTCTTTATTTTTTTTCTTTCAAATCAGGATTTTTTTATTTTAATATTTATTTAACCACAACTTATTTTTAAAAAAGAAAAGAAAAGAAAGGGAACATATATCTGTGTACCCAAAGCCTAGCACACAGAGCACATGTTTCTTGTAGATCAGAGTCATTATACATGGTTGTCTGCCCAATGGATCAGAATCAAGTCATACAGAAATACAGCTGTATATGGCTTCATTATGTCATATCTTCTTTGACAAGACAAGTGATGGAACTTACCATTGTGCCAGTTGGGTAGTGCTCACATAGTTCATCTGAAGAGTTAGTGTTTCTTACTCTTTGGTCTGCCATCCCAATGATCCAGATCTTTCTTCATTATAATACCCTGATTCCATTCCCTTTGAAATCCTTCCACTGGCTATATACTTACATATTCAAATTTATCTCTCTAGGTTTATAGTCTCAGTCTTCCTCAATACATTTAATCAATTAATATATAAAAACAGAACCACCGTGGCCAGAAGTAGAACTGAAGTTAATGTAACAGTGGTTAAGAATTTCAACCTAGGTTTACATTCCTACCCATTACTATCCACAGGACTCTGGATGTGATAATAGCACCTACTTCATGGGGTTAATACGGGCATGGAATGAGCAATGTATGAAAAGTACTTGGTACTGTTCCTGACAGTGCACAATAAATGTTGTAATTATAATTAACAATGCACATGTTATAATTGTTATTATGTGATAGCAATGATGGAAATAACAGTAATTCCCAAATGTTATCAGGTAGATATTTTGATTTTTCTCTTTTTTTTTTTTAATTATGCTTTAGATGAAGGTTTACAGAGCAAATTAATATCTCATTAGGCAATAAATACACATACTGTTTTGTGACATTGGTTGCCAACCCTACACCATGTCAACATTCTACCCTTGTCAAACTTGGGTTCCCCATTATCAGCTTTCCTGTTCCCTCCAGCCTTCTCATCCTTGCCCCTGGGTTGGTGTGCCCATTTAGTCTTGATTTGTTTTACGGGTCTGTCTAAATTTTGGCTGAAGGGTGAACCTTCGGAGTGACTTCAGTACTGATTTAAAAGGACACTTAGGGGCCATACTCTTGAGGTTTCTCCAGTCTCTGTCAGACCAGTAAGTATGGTCTTTTTTTGTAAGTTATAGTTTTGTTCTGCATTTTTCTCCAGTTCTGTCCTGGACCCTCTATTGTGATCCTTGTCAGAGCAGTCGTTGGTGGTAGCTGGGCACCATCTAGTTATGCTGGACTCAGTCTGGTGGAGGCTGTGGTAGTTGTGGCCCATTAGTTTCCACATCCTTTTCTGAATCGGCTTGAATTTCTGGCAGTTTCCTGTTGATGTACTGCTGCAGCCATTTTTGAATTATCTTCAGCAAAATTTTACTTGAGTGAAATTTTAAGGAGGCATATTTAAATATAAAGACAAAGAATATATGAAATTTAAAAGGTCGAAAAGATACGTAAGACAAATATTAATTAAAAGGAAATATGGTTTAGCTATAAAATATTAAACAAAGCAGATTTTAAGAAAAAAAACTCTAGATATGAAGATGTTCACACACACCATATAAGACAGGCTCTATTTTTTTTTGGATTATTAGCTTGGAGTCCTGGTGGTGCAGTGGTTAAAAGCTGACACTTATCAAAAGGTTGGCAGTTCAAATCCACCAGCTGCTCCTTGAAAACCCTACAAGGCAGTTCTGCTTCACCCTATAGGGTTGCTATGAGTTGTAATTGACTCAACATGATTGGTTTTTATTTTTTCATATTAGCCAGCATGTTTTGTAATGCGCCTTGGTTTTCAGATACTTTCACTGACTTTATTTGACTCTATACCAAGGAGAACTACATTTCCCAAGATCCTTTGCCAGCATATTTCTTGTAGGAAATCACAATGTAAGACTGTCAGAAGATTAGAAAGGCTATAGGACAGAAGTCAGCAAATTTCTCCTTCTCTCTTTCCCCACTTCAACTATAGTTCCTGGAAGTAACCGTGGCTCGCCATGATTTCACTTTGAATAAATAGCCACTCTCTTCATGGTTTCAAATATTGTCTGCTGGTCCTCACCTTGGTTCTGGGTTCTGCATGAGGGCCCCACCCATGGGGTCCTGGAAGCCACCTTGTCCTGCTGTTTGACAGTTTTCTGGGTGTTGGAAGCAACATACTGATGGGAGTCTCTAAGTTGATTCAGCTTCCCTTGTTTGGTTCCTTGATTCCTTCACCTCCTATTGAAGTACTTATCTGAATTCTGTTCTCTCTTTTGAAATAGCTAGTGATCTCTCTCCTGATAACTGATTTTTAGATGAGGAAATTAGGCTTAGAAAAAAGTTTTTGAAAGAGACAACCTACTGGAGACATTTTCTTCTCATGATGATGGAAGAAACAATAGAGAAATATGAAAATATAATATCGCTGAAACTCTAGGCTTGGAAGTGGTATACAGACACTTTCAGCCACATGCTATTGAGCAAAGTTTATCAAATCACTAGGTTAACGCGTGATGGAGTGAAGAAGTGTGCTCCTCATGTGATCAGCAGAAGGCAGTAAATACTTGTCAAATGATAGTCTCTTTATCACAGACTCCAAACACCATGGGCAGAAAGTTAGTTGAAAAAACTCTTTAGCAACCATAAGAGTATATTCCACAATTATCATGGCAGATAGGAAACCCTGGTGGCGTAGTGGTTAAGTGCTATGGCTGTTAACCAAAAGGTTGGCAGTTCGAGTCCACCAGGCGCTCCTTGGAAACTCTATGGGGCAGTTGTACTCTGTCCTATAGGGTCGCTATGAGGCAGAATCAACTCAACAGCAGTGGGTTTTTCGGGGTTTTGCATTATGGCAGATAAGGCAATATGAATCTTTTAAAAAGCATATCTCAGAGAGAAGATCCAGGGGCTATGCTATCAAAAAAATGAATGTGAAAACTACTCCAAGGAGGCAGAAAAGTGGCCTTATCAGTGACTATTCCTCATCAGAAATATAGTGGGCCTTTAAATGTCTGCCTAATGGAATTTCAGAACTTCTGGGGACCCACGATTCCTGTGGATATCTCATTCTTTCTTTCCTAATACCAGTGTTTATTTCTGTTATCCTGTCCCTGTCCAACCAAGACATGCTGGATATTTGGATAACTGGGAAATTTAGATAATTCACAGGTCATCAGATAAAAGATGGACCTTATTGGTGACTGCTTATCACCAAGAGATCCTGGGCTTTGAGCTTATTCCATGACTGAACGGGACATTTGGTTCTCTCCTTTGGAGAGGAGTTGGGACCCAGAAGGGTGAACTACTTGATTAGGAATGTTGGTTAATCATCTGATCTTCATCCTTCCTGGCTCAAGTTTAGATTGCACTTCCCTTTTCTCTGAAGTTAGGTGTGGACTGTGAAACATTAGTGCAAGTGACATGCGTAACCCATGGCAAGAATTTAGAGCCAGCGAGTGAAATTCCATGTTCTTTCCATCTTCCAGAAATTGCTGTTGCTTCACAATGAGGGAAGCACCATCAGCCTGTGTCCCTGAGGGAGGACAAATCCCAAGATAACATGCAGCGTGATCCAGAAATCCACTATTGTGGTTTTATGATAGAGATTTTTTTTTAATCACTGGTGTTATACTACAGCATAAACTAGAATATTATAACTAATTGCCCACATTCTAGACAAAAATTCATGTTTGTGATTCCACTCATCTAAAATTAACAAAATCTTGTCATTCCAGTGAGAAATTTGGGAATGTAGCTAAGTACACAGAGGGTAAAATTTCAGTGTTGAAGGGGAATTAGATTTGTGTATAAGTGGTAAAGACCAATGTTAAAATAATTTGGTAGTTTTTAAAATTTTTTTCTAACAAAATAAGACATAGACTCTGAAGTAACTCAATCTTCAAAAATACTGATATAGGATAGATGGAAATTACATAGGGGAATACAAAATAAATTCTTTTGTTCTTCTCATATTTTATAGAATAATCTCAGAAATTATACTTTCCATTAAGATTTCTGCCATTTTATTTTCATATCAAAAATATTTGAAAGGTAAAAATAAATATATCCTTCCAGCTTTCAAAAATAATCACTGAGTGTATCACAATAAACTGTTCTCTTAATTTGTTTTATTTCTGGGAGTATGCAATAAAATTGCCAAGGAAAACAATAAGGCATCAGCCAATATACTGGATTATGCAATGCTGAGTATATTCCTCAGCCTCCCTCAGAGGGTGCACATGACCCCTTCCCTCACGAAAGTTGTTCTCACTTGTAAATTACTTTCACAGAAAAACAAACAAATATTTCTAATGCTAAGAAAACGTGGCTGTAGGCATCAGATGATAGTGGGTAAAAAAAAAAAAAAAGTGGGTAGAGCATCAAAAATCAGAAAAAAAGTATTTCCTTTTTATTAGATGAAATAAATTTCTAAATGTTCACCATCACTACCCATTTTTCTTTTGGTATCTGGAGACCATAAACATCACTATTCATGGCACCATGACCTGCACGGTGACTAATAAATGATAAGTGTTTGATAACCTAATTGTTGACCTAAATAATATGTAAATTGATGGCTATATTTTCTTTTTTTATGTAGCATAAAGTAAGTTCCCTAAAACCCGTTGCCATCGAGTGGGTTCTGACTCCGACCAACCCTATACGACAGAGTAGAACTGTGCCATAGGGTTTCCAAGGAGTACCTGGTGGATTTGAACTGCTAACCTTTTGGTATGCAGCTGTAGCTCTTAACCGCTATGTTACCAGGGTTTCCAAAGTGAATCCACGGTCTTATATCAAAACTTGCTACTACATTCTGTAAATTGTATTTCCAGGCTTGGAGTGGATAAGAAAAGAAATTATAAACAAGAAATTTAAACATGGACTCATTGAGAAAAAATGTATATATATATATATATATATATATATATATATATATATATAGTCCAATCAAATGAATTATTTGCAAGGGAAAAAGAATTAATATTTTGTTATAAAATCTATGATTGGCAATAAATTTACTTTAAGTGAAATCATAATAGCAAGATATAAAATTGTTCTAAATTGAAATTTTTAAGCTTATTTTAAAAATCATAAACAGAGTGAGGGTAATGGGGAAGTTATGGTATATGGAAGCTTTTCAGAAGTAAATATTTAGCAAATGTGTATGGATAACAATTCTTATTTTTAATATTAAGTATTCTTTTTATTGTGCTTTAAGTGAAAGTTTACAATTCTAGTAAGTTTCTCATACAAAAACTTATACAGACATGGTTAAGGTGATCCCAGTTGCTCTCCCTACAATGTGACAGCACTCTCCTTCTTTCTCCCCTGTGTATTTCCTGTGTCCATTCATCCAGTTCCTGTCCTCCTCTGCCTTCTCATCTCGCCTCCAGAGAGGCTTTACCCACACAGTCACAATGTGTCTACTTGAGCTAAGAAGCACAATCCTCACCAGTTTCATTTTATGTCTTATAGTCCAGTCTAATCTTTGTCTGCAGAAGTGGCTTCAGAATGGTTTTAGTTTTGGGCTAACAGAGAGTCCAAGGGCCATGACCTCTGGAGTCCTTCCAGTGTTCAGTCAGACCATTTAGCCTGGTCTCTTTTACTAGAATTTGAGGTCTGCATTCCACTTTTCTCCTGCTCCATCAGAGATTCTCTGTTGTGTTCCCTTAGAGTGCAGTCATTGGTGGTAACCGGGCACCATCTAGTTCTTCCAGTCTCAGGCTGTTAGAGTCTCTGGTTTAAGTGGCACTTTCTGTCTCTTGGGCTCATATTTCCTTGAGTCCTTGGTGTTCTTCATTCTCCTTTGCTCCAGGCAGATTGAGATCAATTGATGCATCTTACATGGCCGCTTGCTAACTTTCAAGACCCCAGACACCACTCATCAAAGTGGGATGTGGAATACTTTCTTAATACGATTTGTTACGTCAGTTGACCTAGATGTCCCCTGAACCATGGTCCCCAGACCCCCACCCTTGCTACTGTGTCCCTCGAAACTGCTTAGCTTTTGGATTAGTCCAGTTGTGCTGACTTCCCCTGTATTGTGTGTTGTCCTTCCCTTCACCTAAAATGATTCTTGTCTACTCTGTAATTAGTGAATATCCCTCTTCCTCCTTCCCCATTCTCGTAATCATCAAAGAATGTTTTCTTCTGTGTTTAAACCTTTTCCTGAGTTCTTATAATAGTGGTCTCAAGCAATATTTGTCCTGCGACTGACTAATTTCAATCAGCATAATGCCTTCCAGATTCCTACATGTTATGAGATGTTTCATGGATTCATTGTTTTTCTCTATTGTTGCATCGTATTCCATTGTGTGAATATACCATAATTTGTTTATCCATTATCCATTGGTGGGCACCTTGATTGTTTCCATCTCTTTGCTATTGTAACAGTGCTGCAGTGAACATGGGTGTGCATATATCTATTCTTGTAGGGCTCTTATTTCTCTACACTATATTCCAAGGACTGGGATTGCTGGATCGTATGGTACTCCTATCTTTTTAAGGAAACGCCAAATCGATTTCCTAAGTGGTTGTGCCATTTTACATTCCCACCAGCAATGTACAAGTGTTCCAGTCTCTCCACAACCTCTCCAACATTTATTATTTTGTGTTTTTTAGATTAGAGCCAGCTTCGTTGTGGTAAGATGGTATCTGATTGTAGTTTTGATTTGCATTTCTCTAAAGGCTATTGATCATGAGCGTTTCCTAACGTAGCTGTTAGCCGCCTGAACGTCTTATTTGGTGAAGTTTCTGTTCATACCCTTTGCCCATTTTTTAATTGGTTTATTTGTCTTTTTGTTGTT
Source organism: Loxodonta africana (assembly GCF_030014295.1). Classification (NCBI taxonomy): domain Eukaryota; kingdom Metazoa; phylum Chordata; class Mammalia; order Proboscidea; family Elephantidae; genus Loxodonta; species Loxodonta africana. The sequence goes on along the minus strand of NW_026975282.1, from coordinate 42,648 downwards.
GAAGTTTGGCAGTATCTTGTAGATTTTAAAGATTTAGACACTGATCGGATTTGTTGTAGCCAAATTTTTTTCCCAGTCTATAGGTAGTCTTTTTACTCTTTTGGTGAGGCCTTTGGATGAGGATAAGTGTTTCATTTTTAGAAGCTCCCAGTTATCGACTTTACCTTCCAGTGTTTGTGCGCTCTTGGCAATGTTTTGTATACTGTTTATGCTATGTTTGAGGGCTACTAGAGTTCTTCCTATTTTTTCTTCCATGATCTTTATCATTTTAGATTTTATATTTAGGTCTTTGATCCATTTTGAGTTAGTTTTTCTGCAAGGTGTGAGAGGTATGGGTCTTGTTTCATTTTTTTGCAGATGGGTATCCAGTTATTCCAGCACCATTTGTTAAAGAGACTGTCTTTTCTCCATTTAATGGACTTTGGGCCTTTGTTAAATACAAGCTGCTCATACGTGGATGAATTTATGTCTCAATTCTCAATTCTGTTCCATTGGTCTATGTACCTGCTGTTGTGCCAGTACCAGGCTGTTTTGACTACCCTGGTGTTGTAATATGCACTAAAATCAGGTACTGTGAGGCCTCCCACATTGTTCTAATTTTTCAGTACTGTTTTACTTATTTAGGGCCTCTTCCCTTTCCATATGAACTTGGTGATTTGTTTCTCCATCTCATTAAAAAATGCCATTGGAGTTTGGATCAGGCTTGCATTTATCTATAGATTGTTTGGAGTAGAATAAACATTTTCACAATCTTGAGTCTTCCCATTGAAGAACAAGGTATGTTTTTTCACTTACGTAGGTCTCTTCCGGTTTCTTGCAGTAGTGTCTCATAGTTTTCTTTGTATAGGTCTTTTATGTCTCTGGTTAGATTTGTTCCTAAGTATTTAATCTTCTTGGGGCTATTGTAAATGGTATTCATTTCATGATTTCCTCTTCGACTTTCTCTTTGCTCATATAGAGGAATCCAACTGGTTTTTGCATGTTTATCTTGTATCCTGATACTTTGCTGAAATCTTCTATTAGTTCCAGTAGTTTTCTTGTGGATTCTTTAGGGTTTTCCGTGTATAAAATCATATCATCTGCAAATAGAGATAGTTTATTTCTTCCTTACCAATTTGGATGCTTTTTTTTTTTTTCCCTAGACTAATTGCTCTGGCTAGGACCTCCAGAACAATGCTGAATAAAAGTGATGATAAAGGGCATCCTTGTCTGGTTCCCGTTCTCAAGGGGAATGATTTCAGACTCACTTCATTTAGGGTGCTGTTGGCTGTTGGCTTTACATAAATGTCCTTTATTATGTGGAGGAATTTTCCTTCTACTCCTATTTTGCTGAGAGTCTTTATCATGAATGGATGTTGGACTTTGTCAAATGCCTTTTCTGCATCAACCCATAAGACCATGTGGTTCTTGTCTTTTATTTATATGATGGATTACATTGATTGTTTTTCAAATGTTAAACCATCCCAGCATACCTAGTATGAATCCTACTTGGTCAAGGTGAATTACTTTTTCAATATGTTGTTGGCTAGAATTTTGCTGAGGGTTTTTGTGTCTAAGTTCATGGGGAATATTGGTCTGTAATTTTCTTTTTTTGTGGTGTCTTCACCTGGATTTGTTATGACGGTTATGCTGGCTTCATAGAATGAGATTGGGAGTATTCCATCCTTTTGTATGTTCTGAAATACCTTTAGTAGTAGTGGTGTTAACACTTCTCTGAAAGTTTGGTAGAATTCTCCAGTGAAGTCATCAGGGCCAGGGCTTTAATTTATTGGGAATTTTTAATTATCTTTTCAATTTCTTCTTTTGTTATAGGTTTATTTAGCTGTTCTACATCTGTTTGTGTTAGATTAGGTAGGTAGTGTGTTTCTAGAAATTTATCCAATTCTTCTAGGTTTTCAAATTTGTTGGAGTACAATTTTTCATAATATTCTGTTATGATTCTTTTAATTTCAGTTGGGTCTGTTGTAATATTGCCGATCTCATTTCTTATTCGGGTTATTTGCTTTCTCTCCTATTTTTCTTTTGTCCATTTGGCCAATGGTTTATTGATTTTGTTGATCTTTTCATAGAACCAGCTGTTGGTCTTGTTAACTCTTTCAATTGTTTTTCTTTTCTCTATTTCATTTAATTCTGCTCTAATTTTTATTATTTTGTTTCTACTCGTACCCTAGGACTTCTTTTGCTGCTTTCTTTCTATTTCTTTGAGTTGTAGGGATAATTCTTTGATTTTGGCCTTCTCTTCTTTTGGATGTGTGCATTTATTGCTATAAATTGACCTCTGAGCACTGTTTTGCTGTGTCCCACAGGTCCTGGTAGAAAGTGTTTTCATTCTCATTTGATTCTACGAATTTCTTTATTCCACCCTTAATTTCTTCTATAACCCAGTAGTATTTCAGCAAGGTGTTGTTCAGTTTCTGTGTATTTGTTTTTTTTTTCACTTGCTTTATGTTATTGGCTTCTACTTTTATGGCTTTATGGTCAGAAAAGATGCTTTGAAATATTTTGATGTTTTGGATTCTGTTAAGACTTGCTTTATGACCTAATATGTGGTCTATTCTGGAGAACGTTCCATGTGCATTGGAAAAGAAAATATGCTTGTCTGCCGTTGGGTGGGGTGTTCTGTATGTGCCTATGAGATCAAGTTGGTTGATTGCAGCATTTAGACTTTCACTGTCTTTATTTAGCTTCTTTCTGGATGTTCTGTCCTTCACCAAAAGTAGTGTGTTGGAGCCTCCTACTATTATTGTAGAGCTGCCCATCTCTATTTTCAGTGCTTTTAGAGTTCATTTTATGTATTTTGGAGCCCTGTCATTGGCTGCACAAAAGAGTCCTTCCTTATCCTTTGTGGTAGATTTTACTTTAAAGTCTATTTTGTTAGAAATTAATATTGCCACTCTTCTTTTTTTGGTTGTTGTTTGTTTGGTATCTCTTTTCCATCCTTTGAGTTTTAGTTTGTTTTTATCTTTATGTCTAAGGTATGTCTCTTGTAGGCAACATATAGGCAGATCTTGTTTTTTTTAATCCATTCTGCCACTCTCTGTCTCTTTATTGGTGCATTTAGTACATTTACATTCAGCGTAATTATGTCTAGGTATGAGTTTAGTGCTGTCATTTTGATGCCTTTTTTTTTGGTTGTTGACAGCTTCTTTTTTCCACTGAATTTTCTGTGCTGAGTAATTTCTCTTTATGTATTATCTTTTCCTCTTTTCCAGTGTTGTTGCTTTTGTTTTTGCTGTCTTCATGTTTTTCTTTTTTATTATTATTTTGATGTGCAGGATTGTTATTTTCCTTTGTGATTACCTTGATAAATTTACCCCTATTTTCATACTCCATATGAAAGATCTATGACTATATCTTTTAGTTCTTCTTTTTTGAGTTAATGTTGTCATCTTTTACTTCATGATGTCTGTTTCCCTGTTCTGAGCATTTTAACTTTGATTTAGTTTTGTGATTTCTCTGTCTTGAATGATATCTGGTTTCCCTGTCCTCTGTTCTTGTCTTGGATTGTTATCTGATGTTATTGAGTTTCTAACTGGAGGATTTCCTTTAGAATTTCTTGTAATTTTGGTTTGGTTTTGGCAATGTCCCTCAACTTCTGTTTATCTGGAAATGCCATAATTCACCTTCATATCTGAGACAGTTTTGCTGGATATATAATTCTCGGCTGGCAATTATTTTCCCTTTAAGTCTTTATATATGTCCTCCCATTGCCTTCTTGCCTGCATGGTTTCTGCTGAGTAGTCCGAGATTAGTCTTACTGACTGTCCTTCACAGGTGACTTTTTGTTTATCCCTAGCTGCTCTTAAAATTCTCTTTATCTTTGGTTTTGGCAAGATCGACTATAATATGTCTTGATATCTTTCTCTTGAGATCTACCTTCTGTGGGGTTAGATGAGCATCTTGGAAAGATATCTCGTCTTTCATGATATCTGGGAGGTTTTCTGCCAACAAATTTTCCACAATTTTCTCTGTATTTTCTGTTTTTCCTCCCTGTTCTGGTACTCTGATTACTTGTAGGCTATTTCTCTTGATAGAGTCCCACATGATTCTTAGGGTTTCTTCATTTCTTAAAATTCTTTCATCTGATTTTTCTTTGACTATATTGGTGCCAAGTATTTTATTTTCAGTCTCACTAATTCTGACTTCACTTTCCTGAATTCTGCTCCTTTGACTTTCTACTAAGTTGTCTAATTCTGAAATTTTATTGTTGATCTTCTGAGTTTCTGACTGCTGTGTCTCTAAGGATTCTTGAAGCCTATTAAATTTTTCGTTATTCTCTTGAATAACCTTCTTAATTCCCTCAACTGCTTTATCTGTGTGTTCCTTGGCTTGTTCTGCATTTTGCCTGAGCTCTTTTTTTTCTTTCCTGATATCTTGAAGAGTTCTGTATATTATTATTTTGTATTCTACCTCTGGTAATTCTAGGAATATATCTTCATCTGGAAGATTCCTCAATTCTTTGCTTTGGAAGCTTGCTGACATGATCATCGTCTGCTTCTTTATGTGATTTGATATTGACTGTTGTCTCTGTATGTTTGCATACTGTGTCCTAGCTTCTTGCTTTGTTTTGTTTTGAAATACTTAATAGGCTGCTCAAATTAGTTGGTTTGATTAATGGAGCCTTTGAAGCTCTAACGTCCTGTCACCAGATGGCTAGAGCTGTTATCAGATATATGAGCCTAGAAGTCCATTCAGTTTTCTTGTAAGGATTCAGCTCAGATTTCCAGGTAGTTAGTCACCAAGTGTGTGGTGTAGGCTCTCACCTACTGTCTTTGAGGAGCAGTGGTGATTGGTGTATGCACAGGTCTCTTGTTGCATGAGGTGGTCACACTCTGAGCAAGGTAGGGGGTTGACAACCTTTCCCTGAGTGTTTGTGAGGAAGACATGTCCCTGTTCTCTAGAGTGCACAAGTGGGTGGGCTCTGCAGCCATACCATTGACACCCGATACTTTTAACTGTAAGGACTGGGAGACACCACTTATCCTTGTACCCCTGACATGGGTGGCTAGGTGGTGCAGGTGGAGCCACCAGTCCTCAGGCCCCTGATTTGGGTAGGTGAGGACCCTGCTTAATAGAGCAGTGTCAAGCATCAAGAACCCACCTCGCCACTGCACAGCTGAAACCGTTAAAGTCAGACCTTAGGCCACACGCCCTTGCACTGTAACAAGAACCCAGCTCCTGAAATGGGCCACACAGTTCTATGCAGGGGTGAAAGCCATTCAAAGTCTATGGTCCACTTGTGCCTGGAGAGGAGCTGCTTCTGCCCTGAGTTTCCAGCTTAGGAGAGCCATCAGATTATTTTTTCCCTGTTTGTTAATTTGTTTCTTCTCCAATGGCTCTGGTTGCATGCCAGGACCTAACTCAGGCCCAGGGAAATCGAATGTCACTGAAGCCAGCTTGGGGGCCTGGGACAGAGGGTGAGGGATCAGATAAATGGGAGAGAGTTCTTTTGAAAGGGGAGGTATTTGATCTGTGCAGTGAATTAAATGCTAGCACTTATGCCGAGAGCGCTGTTCTTCTCTGATTCTGGAGGCATGAGTAGACTCTGTGCCACTGGCTCTCTGTGGCTAGGGAAACCCGTGTACAGAAAGCTACTGCCAGCCCTTCTGCAGTCACACCAGCAGATCAGGGATGAGGGGCGCTGGTTCACACTGAGTTAGGTCCGGCAACTTCTTGCTGCTTCTGAACCATATCTCCCTCCCTCTGTTGCTAAGTCCAATTTCTTAACTTTGCCTTTGACGTTCAGGGCTCCTAGCTTGTCATATATATAATCAATTTACTTGTTTTTTCAGGTCTTTGTTGTAAGAGGGACTATCAGAAGCATCTGACTACTCTGCTATCTTGGCCCTGCCTGCATCTGATGCATTCTTGTCTAGCTATATTTGATAGATACTTTTCTAGGTTAGAATATAAGTTTTCCTCATGCTTTCAAAGTAGACATTATGTTCTCATGCCTGACTGATGGAAATTCATAGTCATGGGAATTCTTTCCTTTTTTTTTTTTTGATTCAAAAAATCCTCTTATAAAATGTAATGAAGAAAAGTATGTAAAATTGTTTATTTGCATTTTATGAATTCCTAACTTGGATTATTTCTAGCATAAATATAAATATTGAAAACAACTGCAAATATATCATCACAAAGTTTCACAATCCATATTTGCAACAATGGTTGAGGGCACCTGCTTTCCCTTGGACCATTTCTATTACTATTTTTAAGTCTTCCAATAGCTGATAAACCATTTGGAAAAATGATGAATTCCAGCTGCCATTTTAATTTAAATTTATTTTTTAGTGAAATTAGATAAATTTCCATGAATATATTAGTGCCTTCTTATCTTCTACTGGACTCTCCTGACATATATTTTGCTCATTTTTATACTTTTATGTTGATTTGAGGAGTGCTATGGTGGCATAGTGGTTAAGAGCTATGACTGCCAGTCAAAAGGTCGGCAGTTTGAATCCACCAGGTGCTCCTTGGAAACCCTATGGGGCAGTTCCACTCTGTCAAAATTGACTCAATGACTTGGTTTATATGTATCATAAAGACAGGAAAGAAAGAAGAGACCAAAATGGATGTCAAAAGAGACTTCGAAACTTTCTCTAAAATATCCGGTAGCTAAAGGGAATAGAAGAAATTAAGAAGTAGAAGAGCTGAACAGAAGATTCAAAGGGCAGCTTGAAAGACAAAATAAAATATTATAATGAACTGTGCAAAGATCTGGAGCTAGAAAATCAAAAGGGAAGAAAACTCTCAGTATTTCTCAAGCCAAAAGAACTGAAGAAAAATTCAAGCTGCAAGTCGCAATATTGAAGGATTCTATGGGCAAAATATTGAACAGCTCAGGAAACATCGAGAGAAAGATGGAAGGAATACGCAGAGTCATTATACCAAAACTAATTGGCCAATGTTCAACATTTCAGGATGTAGCATATGATCAAGATCCAATGGTACTGCAGGAAGAAGTCCATGCTATGCTGAAAGGAATGGCAAAAAACAAGGGTCCAGGAACTGATAGAATACCAATTGAGATGTTTCAACAAACAAATGCAGCACTGGAAGTGCTCACTTGTCTATGCCAAGAAATTTGGAAGAGAGCTACCTGGCCAACCAACTGGAAGAGAGCCAATATATATGCCTATTCCCAAGAAAGGAGGTCCAATCAAATGCAGAAATTCTTGAACAATATCATTAATATCACATACAAGCAAAATTTTGCTAAAGATCATTCAAAAGTGGCAGTAGCAGTGTATTGACAGGGAACTGCCAGAAGTTCAAGATGAATTCAGGAGAAGATATGGAATGAGGGATATCATTGCTGATGTCAGATGGATCCTGGCTGAAAGCAGAGAATACCAGAAAGATGTTTACCTGTGTTTTATTGACTATGCAAAGACATTAGACTGTGTGGATCATAACCAATTACAGATAACATAGCAAAGAATGGGAATTTAGAGCACTTAATTTTGCTCATGAGAAACTTGGACATAGATCAAGAGGCAATCGTTCCAACAGAACAAGGGGATACTTCATGGTTTAAAGTTAAGAAAGATGTGCATCAGGTTTGTATCTTTTCACCATACTTCTTCAATCTGTACGCTGACCAAGTAACCTGAGAAGCCAGACTGTATAGAAGAATTTGGCATCAGGATTAGAGGAAGACTCATTAACAACCTGTGATATGCAGATGACAAGACGATGCTTACTGAAAGTGAAGAGGACTTGAAGTACTTAGTGATAAAGATCTAAAACCACAGCCTTCATTATAGATTACACCTCAACATAAAGAGAACAGAAATCCTCACAACCAGACCACTAAGAAACGTCATGATAAAAGGAGAAAATATTGAACTTGTCAAGGATTTCATTTTACTTGGAGTGACAATCAAAGCAGCATTCAAGAAATCAAATGACATGTTACTTTAGGCAAATCTGCTGCAAAAGACTTCCTTAAAGTGTTAAAAAGCAAAGATGTCACTTTAAGGACCACGGAGTGCCTGATCCAAGCCATGGTGTTTTCAACTGCCTTATATGTGTGTGAAAGCTGGACAAGGAGTAAGGAAGATCAAAGAAGAGTTGGTGCCTTTGAATAATGGTTTTAGTGAAGAGTATTTAATGTACCGTGGACTGCCAAAAGGAGAAAAAAAATCTGTCTTGGAAGAAGTACAGCAAGAATATCCTACTGAGCAGTTACATCTCTCTTATAGGGTTGCTGTAAGTTGGAATCAACTCAATAACAATGGGTTTCATTTGGTTTAAGTGGAGTTCAAGGAAAAAATGTTTTATATAAATATCACAAAATACATTTCCTAAATCTAAATTGATAATTTAGATTTAGGAAATGTATAAATTTTGTTGCATTTTTTATTTATGAGAAAATAAAATTTGTAACTCTTCAGGGTTATACTTTATCTATATTAATGGGGTGCCAATTATACTTTCTGAGCATTCTTTTTAGTTCATATGATTTTTCAGTTGAGTCTAATAGTGTTTCAGGTTGATTATATCATACGTAAATACCATTCGTTTTTGCTAGCTTTTCAAAGGTAAGATATTTTTGGTTCCAGTGTTGTTTGCCATGATATCCAGGTCTACAATTTCCAAGAAAAATGTTGAGTATTTGATCCTTAATGTTTGATTGTAACATTGATGGAAAACATTAACAGTGTTTTATTTTCCATTTAAACTATGTATGCATTTTATCATATTACAGATTTTTTTCTGCCTCTTCTAGACTATCAAAAAAAAATTAGTATGTTTGTATTTAGTGTTCTATGGGAATTTGTATTATTTTTTACCAAAAATATTTATCCCCCACTTTTTTTATGTGATGTCAGGGTTTTTCTCTAACATCTTATATACAACACTTTCTGTTGGTTGTATCTTCAGAATAGATTCCATATCTGCCCACTTCTAAATTACTCCCTTGCCAACACCCTGGGCCTGGCTGCCATTACAGCTTGCTCAGACACTGCAAGGGCCTCCTAACTGCTCTCCCAACCTTCAATTTTTCCCTCTAGAGTCTAATCAGACAACAACCAGGGGGAAGTTCTTAAAACATTACTCAGGTGACATGTCTCTCTGATCAAATCTTTTCAAAGATTTTAAATAAATCCAAGTCCTTTAGGCTGCCATGATAGTCTTTTGGACATATCTCTCACCTCACTACAGAGCACCCCTCTCTCCCTTGATTTCTGTTGTGCATCCTCCTTGTTTTGTTTCATTGCCTCCAGGCCTTTGGACTGGGGTTGGTTCTCTCTCCTAGCATTTTTTTCTTTTTTTTGCATATTTTCCTGTTGGTTGTCTCTCCCCTTTCTTTCAGATCTCTGCTCAGATATCACTCTTAAGAAAGGACTTTGCTGACCAACTAATTTAACCTATAAATTAACATTCTACTTCAATGCCTTGCTCATTTTGTAAGCATTAGCATTACTTTGAATTTTACTGTATCTCTATTTGTATATGCATTTTTTGTGTATTTCTACATTGGAATGTAAGTTTCTGATGGGCAGAGATTTGTCTGATGGTTTACTTCTGTTTCTATGGGACCTGAAACAGCAGTTGACAAACAATATGCACTTACTTAATATTTTTTAATGAATGGATTATTGTACTGGTCCTATTGTAGGGCCATCTTAGGAATTTTGTAATTACAAATATACGTTTAAAATACAGTATCTTTTTTATCTACTGACAGCATTCATTTTCTGGGATTTGATTTATGGTATTAAATAATATGCATAAGTGAGGCTTGTCCAACTTTATATTTTTGTTCTTTTTATCAAATGTTTCAGTGATAATGCCATAAATATTCATGATATATTGATAACAATTTCTGATAACAATTAAGTAGCAACTACAATATACCAAGCAGTGTTCTACACATTTTGTTTATAATAAGTCACTTAACTTTCACAGGGAGTCCCTAGTTGCACTAAAAAAAAAAAAAAAATTTTTTTTTTTTTTTGCTGTTAACCAAAATATTTGTGGCTTCAGTCTGCCCAGAGGCACCTCAGAAGAAAGACCTAGTGATCTACCTCCAAAAGGTCACAGCAATTGAAAGCCCTACAGAGTATGGGTTTGCCATGAGATGAAATCAGTTGGATGGCAACTAGTTAATCCTCACAACGTCAAAACCTATTACTTCTATTGAATCTGTTACTGTTGTTACTGCCATTGTACAGATGACAAAGTTGAGGCTCAGAGAGGTTAAGTAACTTGTTCTTGGTCATGCAACTAGAATTCTTATGATTATTATTAATCACACGGTTTTGTTCTATTTTATATTCTCCATTGTCTAAACAGAAGCATCGCAAAAGGGGAGCAGAGGAGGGCAGATGCCCCAGGGTCCAAGTCCAAGGGTGCAGCAGACAAGGTACAGAATACTTTTAGGCACCACAAATATGAAAGCCAGACAAGAGGGGGAAGACATTTCTGCTGACTCATCAACATCTATTCATCTTGAAATTTGGGATAGGGAAAGACTGAACTTAGAGATTGCCCCTGGAAACTCCTTACCCTCACTATGCCCTGTGTCTGCAATATATTACAAAGTATAAGAATTGCAAGTTTCTTGCTATTTTGATAAAAGTAACATAAAAATTATATGACAGTGATTTGCTTTGGATTTTAATGGTTCAGTAGCTTTCTAGTTTAGGTATTTTCTATTCAGTGTTTTTTTTTGTATTTTATTGATTATATTTTGTTAATGTATATCTGTGAACAGACTTACACGCGTGTATATGAACGCACACATGCATGCACACACTCCTACACTCATGAACACACATATCCACTCAAGGATTTCACGGATAAAATTATAATATTGACATGAAGGTAGATCTCAATAATTCTTGAGATATAGAAAGTTAATGGTTAAGAAGACTAAATTCCATCAATACTGTTTATATATTCTATGCAAATCTAATAAAAATCACAACAAAATTTGTAAAGAAAATGACAAACTAATTCTAAAACTTACGTAGGTATGTAAAGGCCCAATAGTAGCTAGAGTAGTACTAAAAAATAAGTAACAGCCCCTACCAGATAGATACCTGACATTTTGTAATAAATGAACAGTGCTGTGTCCTTATTTAAATAAACAGACTTCTCATTTGACTAAATCGTTTATGTCATTGTTTAATTTCTATCTCTATGTTTACAACTACCAAATTTATATCTCCAAATAGAATCTCTTCCCTGAAATCTATGGTTGAATATCAACTTCCAAGTTAATCTCTCCATGAGGATATATGTTAAGTATTCAAAGTTGACGTATTTGAGGTTGAAAGGTTGATTAGGCTCTCCAAGATATTTTCCTGCTCAATCTTCATCCTATCAATAAATGATGCCTTTATTCAACCAAAGCTTTAGTAGCATCCCTGACTCCACTGTTCTCTCAAAGAATGCATTGTTCAGCATTTGCTCATTGTCTTCAGGATTTTGCTACTTTTGCTATTTTCCATACTTGATGGTTCAAGTCATCATACTTACTCACCTGTACTTTTGTAATATCTATCTAAATGGTCTTACTGCGTCCATCTTTGTACCATAAAGTACATGGAATAATCCATTTAAAATATGGTAGATTTTATTACGGTTCTATTCAATTTTACAAAAACCTGAGTTGAATGGAAAGCTTTTAAAATTAAACTCAAGGCCCAACTCCACCTGGCCTCCATTGTTGTGTGCTCCTCAATTCCTATTACATCACTGGGCTCTTTCATTGTATTACAGCTATATTTTGCTGAGGTTTCTTCTTTGGATACTAACTCATCTCTTATTTTAGGGCTTTAGCCAGTTCATTTGCTTTGAGCAGTCTGCTTCTAGAAATGATAGAGAGACTTCATCCCTGAACCAGTTACTATCTTGTCCTTTACCCTACTTTTTTAATTTTTCTTCAGACAGCAAGGCACCATCTAACTATATATGTAATTATGTGTATCTATTTCTGTCTACTACTAGAAAAAGAATTGATGCATGCAAACTCCAGTGTTGATGAAGAATATTGACTATACCATAGACTCCCAATAGAATGAATGTTTACTCATGCAGTCTTAGAAGAAATACAACCAAAATGTACCTTAGAAATTAGGACGGTGTTTTAGTCATCTAATGCTGCTATATCAGAAATACCACAGGAGGATGGCTTTAACAAAGAAAAATTTATTCTGTCACTGTCTAGTAGGCTACAAGTCCAAATTCAGGTCGTCGGCTCCAGGGGAAGGCTTTCTCTCTCTGTCTGCTCTGGAGGAATGCCCTTGTCATCAATCTTCCCTTGGTCTGGGAGCATCTCAGTGCAGGAATCTCAGACCCAAAGGACATGCTCTGCTCCAGCACTCCTTTCTTGGTGGTATGAGGCCCCCATGTCTCTCTTCTCACTTCTCTCTTTTGTATCTCAAAAGAGGTCCACTTAAGACACTACCTGATCTTATAGATTTCATCAACATAACTTCTGCTAATACATTTTATTACATCATAGTGATAGGGTGTACAACACTTAGCGAAACCACATCAGATCGTAAAATGATAGGCAATCATAGAATCGGACAAGGGAATCATGACCTAGGCAAGTTGACAGATATTTTGGGGGGGGGACACAATTCAATCCATGACAGCTGGTGAGACTTCAAATTGCTTACTTTGGACATGTCATCAGGAAAAACCAATTGCTAGGAAAAGGTACCATGTTTGGTAAAGTAGAGAGCCAACCAAAATGGGGGAAACCCTCAGTGAGACGGAATAACCCAATAGCTGCAACAATGGACTCAAAATACCAAAGATCATGAAGATGTTACAGGACATGGCAATCTTTCATTTTATGATGCATAAAGTCACTGTAAGTCGGAACCAACTTGATGGCAGCTAACAACAACTAGAATGCATATACTTTGACATCCTGCTTTGGTATCTGAAAAAAATATTTGTGTCCAGAAAGTATTTCTTGGATGAGTGAATGCAACTTGTGTAGATTAGATTATTAGTCACCAAATATTGACATTATTCCCCTGCTTGCCCCCCCCCACAGACCTACACTGTCTCCATGGGAGGAGTATATTTCCTGACCCATTGACACTAGTCTTGGCCATGTTACTTGGTTAATGGAATGTGGATATGAGTGTGAGTGTGGTGTTTCCCAGCCTAGTCTGTAAGAGACTTCTCCTCTGAAAGCTTGAAGTTCTACCATGAGATGAACTTGCCTCAAGTGTCTGCCGCCCCTTCAACTTGTCCAAGGAAATTAAGAGATGCATGGAAACAACCTGAACTCAAAACCCAGCTGATCTGTAGAGTTGCATGAAATACTTTTTATTACATGTCACTAAGATTTTGTGGTTGTCTTTTATGCATCATTATTGTAGTAAAATTCTGACTAATATCCCAACCCAGTGCCTTCGAGTCGATTCCATGACTAATATAGGAACATGATATGGAAGCCAAATACAGACCTAATGGTATATGAAGTATATGATTAATTCACTATACCTAGAAACAAGGGAAAGGGTTATCCTTGGTGCATCCTGAGTAGCGGGGTATTTCTCATCTCTTCCACATCAGGATTTGCCATATGACTTGCTGGGCAAATGGAATATGAATGAAGTGAAAGATTCCACATTCAAACAGAAGAATGAAGTGCCATTTACCTGGTTCCATCCATATTCCTATGCATTTGCCAGGATAGTGACTAACATAAGAGCTGCTAACCAGAAATGAAATAGGAAAGATGATAATACAGAGCAGATTTGCACTTGACTCACACCCAAGAGGTATTATAAATGAGAAATATCCCCACATTTTAAGTCAATGAAACTTGTGGATTGTCAATCAACTAGGATAGAGTTCAAGCCCAGTTCCAAGGATATAACCCAACCATTTCACCAATAACAGTAATCCTATTTGTCGTGATTATTTCTGGAGCATGAATTAAACCAGATGTTGTCTAATTAGGTCAACTGTTTATTTATTCTAGAAGGGGTTCATGCACCTGTAATTATTATACAAGTTTGAACTCAGGTTTTTTTTTTTTAACCCAGTTAACACAAATTTTAACTGATTTAGTGATAATGCAAAAAAAGTGCTGCTGCTGATGATAATGGTGATGATATACACCCGTCCCAACCCATATGTATTTTATATAATTAATACTGACAGGAGCTTGGGTGAAACTTTGACTTGCTCTACAAGCATGACTAGAAACCAGTGAGATATCACAGGTGTCTCCTATGAACAATAGGCATATTGGTTTTGACAGACCCTAAACCAAAGATGTCCCTATAATAGCTGACTTGAATATCATATTTTTAATACCATTAGGTGACCATTTATATATTTTTATAACTGGTCCTTATTAATGGTAAGATAAACGGGACATTAATAGATTTGAATATCAGTATAACAACAGAGAACTGCAAAAAATTCAAGCCAGATTCAGAAGAGGGAGTGGAACCAGGGATATCATTGCTGATGTCAGATGGATCCTGGCTGAAAGCAGACGATACCAGAAGGATGTTTACTTGTGTTTTACTGGCTATGCAAAGGCATTCGACTATGTGTGGATCATAACAAATTATGGATAACATTGTGAAGAATGGGAATTCCAGAACACATAATTGTGTTATCAGGAATCTGTACATGGATCAAGAGGCAATTGTTCAGACAGAACATGGGGAGACTGAGTAGTTTACCTTGAAGAAAGATGAATGTCAGGGTTGTGTCCTTTCACCATACCTATTCAATCTCTATGCTGAGCAAATAATCTGAGGAACTGGACTGTATGAAGAAGAATGAGGTATCAGAATTGGAGGAAGACTCATTACAGCCTGCATTATGCAGATGACACAACCTTGCTTGCTGGAAGTGAAGAGGATTTGAAGCATTTACTGAGGAAAATCAAAGACTACAGCCTTCATTATGGATTACACTTCAACACAAAAAAACAAAAATCCTCACAACTGGACCAATAAGCCAAACCACGATAAACAGAGAAAAGATTGAAGTTGTCAAGGATTTCATTTTACTTGGATCCACAATCAATACCATAGCAGCAGCAATCAAGAAATCAAAAGATGCTATTTCCAGAGGCAGAGCCAAGGTGGCAGAATAGACAGGCGCTTCCAGCAAGCTCTCTTTACAACAAACACCTGAAAAAAACAAGTGAAACAAGTATATTTATGACAAGCTAGGAGCCCTGAGTATCAAAGGCAAGCTTAGAAAAAGAACTGAGGGGCAGGGGGAGGAAGAGATGGTTCAGAAGTGGAGAGGAGTTACCAGACCTGAATCATGGGGAGCCCTTAGGCCCCATTCCCAGGAGCTGCAGTGGCGGGTTGGTACTAGTGTTCGGCCACAGTTTCCTCAGGGAGAAGCAGCCAGCCATACAGCCTACTCAGACCTCTGGAACCAGAGAAGAATGGCGCTCTCAGCAAAAGCTAATTACCTGCATATATTTCACTGCACCCCCCACTCTGCCCCCCCGCCCCCCCTACTCCCAAGATGGCTTCAGTGGCTGACTTCCCTGGGCCTGAGATAGGTCCTGTTGAGAGCCTAGACCTATCCTCATGGGCTTTGAGAAGGAATAAATTTGCAATTGGGGAAAAACATAATTTACCACCTCCATTAACTGGGGAAGCTCAGGACAGAAGCAGCTCCTGATCAGACATAAACGGTCTGTGGACTTTGACAACCTTTCCCCTCTGCATGGACCTGTCTGGGCCTATTTCAGGAGAATAGGCCCCTGTTGGCAAACACCAACTATTTCAGCTGTGTGGTGGAGAGGTGGGTGTTTGATGTTTGACATTGCTTTGCCTATTAAACAGGGTCCTCACCTACCCATATCAGGGGCCTAAAGACAGATGGCTCCACTCAGGTCACCCAGCCACCCGCCAAAGGGATCCGAGGATAACTGGTACTTCTCAGTCCTTACAACCAAAAATATTGGGTGCCCATGGTCCGTCTGAAGAACCCACCCAACTGTACACTCTAGGGAATAGGGGCACACTTTCCTCAGAGACACTTCGGGGATGATTCTCAGCCCCCTGCCTTGTTCAGAGTATGACCATCTGCTACAACCAGATACAGGTACCTGCAACAATCACCCCTGCCCCTCTAAGGGTGTGGGACACAGCCTGCACCACACACTTGATGATCAGCTACCTAGACACCTGAGCGGAATTCATACAAGAAAACTGAATGCACTCCTAGACTGATCTACCTGATAACAGCTCTAACCATCTGGTGAGAGGACATCTGAGCTCCAAAAGTGAAAATAATCAAGTTAGCTCACTCAAGCAACCATCTGGGCATATCAAAACAAAACAAAGCAAGAAGCTATGACACAGTAAGCAAACATAAAATAAACTAATGCAATAACTTATAGATGGCTCAAAAAAAAAAAAAGTCAATTTCATGTCACATAAAGAAACAGACCATAATTACCTCAACAAACTCTCGAAACAAAGAATCAAGGGATCTTCTAGATGAAAGTGCATTCCTGGAATTACCAGAGGCAGAAAACAAAACATTAATATGCAGAACCTTTCAAGACATCAAGAAGGAAATAAGGCAATGTGCAGAACAAGCCAAGGAACATACAGATAAAGCAAATGAAAAAATTAAAAAGATTATTCAGGAACATAATGAAAAATTTCATAAGCTGGAAAAATCCATAGACAGACAGCAATCAGAAATTCAGAAAATTAACAATAAAAATAAAGAAATAGACAACTCAATAGAAAGCCAGAGAAGCAGATTTGAGCAAATGGAAGGCAGAATTTCTGAACTTGAAGATAAAGCACTTGGCAGTCATATGTTTGAAGAAAAATCAGATAAAAGAATTTAAAAAAAATGAAGAAAGCTTAAGAATCATGGCAGACTGTATCAAGGGAAATAACCTACGAATGATTGGAGTATCAGAACAGGGAGGGATAACACAAAATACAGAGAAAATTGTTGAAGATTTTTTAGCAGAAAACTTCCCTGATATCATGAAAGAGGAGAAAATATCTATCCAAGATACTCGTCTAACTGAACATGAGGCAGATGTCAAAAGAAAGTCTCCAAGACAGATTATACTTGAACTTGCCAAAACCAAAGATAAAGAAAGAATTTTAAGAGCAGCTAGGGATAAAGGAAAAGTCACCTAGAAAGGAGAGCCAATAAGAATAAGCTTGGACTACTAGAAACCACACAGGCAAGAAGGCAATGGGATGACATATAAAAAGTTGAAGGAAAAAATTGCCAGCCAAGAATCATATATCCAGCAAAAATGTCTCTCAAATAGAAAGGTGAAATTAAGACATTTCCAGGTAAACAGAAGTTTAGAGAATTCATAAAAACCAACGCAAAACTACAAGAAACACTAAAGGGAGTTCTTTGGCTAGAAAATTGATAATATCAGGTATCAACCCAAGACTAGAACACTGGGCAGAGCAACCAGAAGTCAACACAAATAGGGAAATCCAAAAAAACAAAGCAAGATTATTTAAAAAAAAAAAACCCTCAAAACAGGGTAACAGCAATGTTATCGTAGAAAAGAAGACAACATTAGAATAATAAAGAGGGAGTAAGAAATGTTATCATACACCTTCCATATGGAGTGGAAAATACGGCAATACAAAGAAATAAAAGTTACATTTAAATTTAGCAAAATAGGGGTAAATAATAAGGTAACCACAAAGGAGACAAGCTACCCTACTCATTAAAAAAAAAAAAAAAATAGAGACTCAGCAGAAACAAAATCAACAACAACAGATATGAGGAAAGGACAATATATAAAGAAAATCTACTCAGCACATAAAATCAAGTGGGAAAAAGAAACTGTCAATACACAAAAAAAGACATCAAAATGATAGCACTAAATTCACACCTATCCATAATTACTCTGAATGTAAATGGACTAAATGCACCAATAAAGAGTCAGAGAGTCTCAGACTGGATAAAGAAACACGATCTGTCTATATGCTGCCTACAAGAGACACACCTTAGACTTAGAGACACAAACTAAAACTCAAAGGATGGAAAAAATATATCAAGCAAACAATAAGCAAAAAAGAGCAGGAGTAGCAATATTAATTTCTGACAAAATAGGCTTTAAAGTTAAATCCATCAGAAAAGATAAGGAAGGACACTATATAATGATTAAAGGGACAATACACCAAGAAGCTATAACCATATTAAATATTTACACACCCAATGACAGGGCTGCAAGATACATAAAACAAACTCTATCAGCATTGAATAGTGAGATAGATAGCTCCACAATAATACTGGGATACTTCAACACACCACTTTCGCTGAAGAACAGGATATCCAGAAAGAAGCTCAGTAAAGACACAGAAGATCTAAATGCCACAATCAACTAACATGACCTCATAGACATATACAGAACACTCCACCCAACAGCAACCAACTAAACTTTCTTTTCTAGTGCACATGGAACATTCTCTAGAATAGACCACATATTAGGTCATAAAGCAAGCCTTAGCAGAATCCAAAACACTGAAATATTACAAAGCATTTTCTCTGACCAGAAGGCCATAAAAGTGGAACTCAATAACAGGAAAAGCAGGAAAAAGAAATCAAACACTAACTAAACAATACCCTGCTCAAAAAAGATTGGATTATAGAAGACATTAAAAAAAAAAAATAAGGATGGAATAAAGAAATTCATAGAATCCAATAAGATGAAAACACTTCCTAACAGAACCTTTGGGACACAGCAAAAGCGGTGCTCAGAGGCCAATTTATATCAATAAATGCACACATACAAAAAGAAAAAATGGCCAAAATGAAAGAATTATCTCTACAACTTGAAGAAATAGAAACAGAGCAACAAAAAAAAACTCACAGAGACTAGAAGAAAACAAATAATAAAAATTAGAGCAGAACTAAATGAAATAGAAAACAGAAAAACAATTGAAAGAATTAATAAGACCAAAAGCTAGTTTTTTTGAAAAAAATCAACAAAATTGATAAACTACTGGCCAAACTGACAAAAGAAAAACAGGAGAGGAACCAAATAACCCGAATAAGAAATGAGATGGGCGATATTACAACACACCCAACTGAAATTAAAAGAATCATATCAGATTACTCTGAAAAATTGTACTCTAACAATTTGAAAACCTAGAAGAAATGGATGAATTCCTAGAAACACATTACCTATTTAAACTAACACAAACAGAGGTAGTACAACTAAATAGAGCCATAACAAAAGACGAAGCGAAAAGGGTAATCAAAAAACTGCCCCCCCCCCAAAAAAAAGCTCTGGCCCGGACAGTTTCACTGAAGAGTTCTACCAAACTTTCAGAGAAGGGATAACACCACTACTACTACAGGTATTTCAGAGAACAGAAAAGGACAGAATACTCCCAAACTCATTCTATGAAGCCACCATATCCCTGATACCAAAACCACGTAAAGACATCACACACACACACAAAATTACAGACCTATATCCCTCATGAACTTAAATGCCAAAATCCTCAACAAAACTCTAGCCAATAGAGTTCAACAACATATCAAAAAAAAATAATTCACCATGACCAAGTGGGATTCATACCACGTATACAGGAATGTTTCAACATTAGAAAAACCATTAATGTAATCCATCATATAAATAAAACAAAAGACAAGAATCACATGATTTCATCAATTGATGCAGAAAAGGCATTTGACAAAGTTCAACACCATTCATGACAAAAACTCTCAGCAAAATAGGAATACAAGGAAAATTCCTCAACATAATAAAGGGCATTGATACAAAACCGATAGCCAACATCATCCTAAATGGAGAGAGCCTGAAAGTATTCCCCTTGAGATAGGGAACCAGACAAGGATGCCCTTTATCACCACTCTTATTGAACACTGTGCTGGAGGTCCTACCCATAGCAATTAGGCTAGATAAAGACATAAAGGGCATCCAGATTGGCAAGGAAAAAGTAAAAGTATCTCTATTTGCAGATGACATGATCTTATACACAGAAAACCCTAAGGAATCCTCCAGAAAACTACTGAAACTAATAGAAGAGTTCAGCAGAGTATCAGGATACAAGACAAACATACAAAAATCAGTTGGATTCCTCTACACCAAAAAAAGAACATCGAAGAGGAAATCACCAAATCAATACCATTTACAATAGCCCCGAAGAAGATAAAATACTTAGGAATACATCTTACCAGAGATGTAAAATACCTAAACATAGAAAACTAGAAGACACTACTGCAAGAAACCCAAAGAGACCTACCTATGTGGAAAAACATACGTTGCTCATGGATAGGAAGACTTAGCATTATAAAAATGTCTATTCTACCAAAGGCAATCTATAGATTTAATGCAATTCCGAGCCAAATTCCAACTTTTTAAAAATAATTTGTATTGTGCTTTAAGTGAAAGTTTACAAATCAAGTCAGTCTCTCACATATAAACTTATAATATCCGCCTTACTACACAATGAGACAGCCCGCTCCCTCCTTCCAGTCTCTCTTTTGGTGACCATTTTGTAAGCTTCTAACCGTCCCATCTTCCCTCCAAACAGGAGATGCCAACATAGTCTCAGGTGTCCACCTGATACAAGTAGCTCACTCCTCATCATCTCTCTCTCCAATCCATTGTCCAGTCCAATCCATGTCTAATGAGTCCAATGACATTTTTTAATGATAAGTAAAGCATTACTGGAAAAGAAGAATAAAGTGGGAGGCCTCACTCTACCTGATTTTAGAACATATTATACTGCCACAGTAGTCAAAACAGCCTGGTACTCCTACAACAACAGATTCATAGACCACTGGAACAGATTTGAGAATCCAGACATAAATCCATCCACATATGAGCAGTTGATATTTGACTAAGGCACCAAAACATTTAAATAGGGAAAAGACAGTTTTTTAAACAAATGATGCTGGCATAACTGGATATCCATCTGCAAAAAAATCAAACAAGACCCATACCTCACCCCATGCACAAAAACAAACTCAAAATGGATCAAAGACCTAAATATAAAATCTAAAATGATAAAGATCATGGAAGAAAAAATAGGGACACTGTTCAGAGCCCTAATACATGGCATAAAGAGTATATGAAACATTATTAATAATGCAGAAGAAAAACCAGGTAACTGGGAGCTCCTAAAAATCAAACACCTATGCTCATCCAAAGACTTCACCAAAAGAGTTAAAAGATTACCTAGACTGAGGAAAAGTTTTTAGGTATGACATTTCCAATCAGTGCCTGATCCCTAGAATCTACATGATACTGCAAAAATTCAACTACAAAAAGACAAATAACACAATTAAAAAATTGTCAAAAGATATGAACAGACACCTCACTAAAGAAGACATTCAGGTAGCTAACAGATACATGAGGAAATATTCATGGTCGTTAGCCATTAGAGAAATGCAGATCAAAACTACAATGACATTTCATCTCACTCCAACAAGGCTGGCATTAATCCAAAAAACACAAAACAAGAAATGTTGGGGAAGTTGTGGAGAGATTGGAACACTTACACACGGTTGGTGGGAATGTAAAATGGTACAACCACTTTGGAAATCAATTTGGCGCTTTCTTAAAAAGCTACAAATAGAACTACCATAAGATCCAGCAATCCCACTCCTTGGAATATATCCTAGAGAAATAAGAACTTTTACAGGAATAGATATATGCACCCTTCTGTTCATTGCAGCACTGTTTAGAATAGCAAAAAGATGGAAGCAACCAAGGTGCCCATCAATGAATGAATGAATAAATAAACTATGGTATATTCACATGACAGAATACTGCGCATTGATAAAGAACAGTGATGAATCTGTGAAACATTTCATAACATGGAGGAACCTGGAAGGCATTATGTTGAGTGAAATTAGTTACAACAGAATAAGTATTGTATAAGACCACTACTATAAGAACTAAGAAATAGTTTAAACAGAGAAGAAAATATCCTTTGATGGTTAAGAGAGATGGGAGGGAGGGAAGGAGAGAGGGAGGGAAGGAGAGGGATATTCACTAATTAGGTAGTAGATAAGAACTACTTTAGGTAGTAGATAAGAACTACTTTAGGTGATGGGAAAGACAACACACAATACAGGGGAGGTCAGCACAACTGGACTAAACCAAAAGCAAAGAAGTTTCCTGAATAAACTGAACGCTTCGAAAGCCAGAGTAGCCAGGGCAGGGGTTTGGGGACCATGGTTTCAAGGGACATCTAAGTCAATTGGCATAATAAAATCTATTAAGAAAGCATTCTGCATCCCACTTTGGAGATTGGCATCTGGAGTCTTCGGCCCTAGCAAGCGGCCATCTAAGATGCATCAATTGGTCTCAGTCCACCTGGATCAAAGGAGAATGTAGAACACCAAGGACACAAGGTCATTAAGAGCCCAAGAGACAGAAAGGGCCACATAAACCAGAGACTACATCAGCCTGAGACCAGAAGAACTAGATGGTGCCCAGCTACAACTGATGACTGCCCTGACAGGGAACACAGAGAACCCCTGAGGGAGCAGGAGAGCAGTGGGATGCAGACTCCAAATTCTCGTAAAAAGACCAGACTTAATGGTCTGACTGAGACTAGAAGGACCCTGGTGGTCATGGCCCCCAGACCTTCTCTTGGCCCAGGACAGGAACCAACTCTTCAGACAGGGATTGGACTGGACAATAGGTTGGAGAGGGATGCTGGTGAGGAGTGAGCTTCTTGGATCAGGTGGACACTTGAGACTGTGTTGGCATCTCCTGTCTGGAGGGAAGAGGAGAGGGTAGAGAGGGTTAGAAGCTGGAGGAATGGACATGAAAAGAGAGAGTGGAGGGAGGGAGTAGGCTGTCTCACTAGGGGAAGAGCAATTGGGAGTATGTAACAAGGTGTATATAAGTTTTTGTGTGAGAGACTGACTTGATTTGTAAACTTTCGCTTAAAGCACAACAAAAATTAAAAAAAAAAAAAGAAAGAAATCAAAAGACACATTGCATTGGGCAAATCTGCTGCAAAGGACTTCTTTAAAGTGTTGAAAAGCAAATATGTCACCTTGAAGACTAAGGTGTGCCTGACCCAAGGCATTGTGTTTTCAATCGCCTAATATGCATGTGAAAACTGGACAATGAATAAGGAAGACCAAAAAAGAATTGACGCCTTTGAATTGTGGCGTTGGCAAAGAATATTGAATGCACTGCCAAGAGAAGGAACAAATCTGTCTTGGAAGAAGTACAACCAGAATGCTCCTTAGAAGCAAGGATGGCGAGACTGTGTCTTACATACTTTGGACATGTTGTCAGGAAAGATCAGTTCCTGGAGAAGGACATCATGCTTGGTAAAGTACAGGATCAGCGGAAAAAAAGGAAGACCCTCAAAGAGAGAGATTGACACAGTGGGTGCGACAATGGGCTCCAGGATAGTAACGATTTTAAGAATGGTACAGGACCAGGCAGTGTTTTGTTCTGTGATACATAGGTTGGCTATGAGTCAGAACAGACTTGATGACACCTAACAACAACAATCAATTTGAAAATGATACCTTCAGTTCTTTTTTACTCCAATTTACTGAACGCTCTGTAATTCTGGTTGACTCATAGTGCCACAGTATTTCAAATTTATTTTCCTAACTTTTTTCAGATTCTTCGAAATCATCCTACTGAGTGATTTGGATAACTTTTATATACAACTTCCATCAACCTAGTTGCATGGTACATTCAAATATTAACAAAAAAAAAATTAGTCAACCCATTTATTTAAGTCTGATTAGAGCCACTTCATTTCTCACAAAAAGATTTAATAAATATCGAATTATTTTACAAATAGTTGTGTTGACATTTGGAAACATATTCCATTTTCTCATGCTTTACTTGAGTCATATTAAGCCCTGATATCCTCCTTCCTTTTGGGAATGTGAGAGTGGAGAGGCAATTAAGAATAATCCACAGCTGGCTCCAGTCAGACATCTCCTTTCCATGAACCCTTCCTTTATGATAAAAATCTCACATGAGATGATTCTAGATGATGTAATTATCAAGGAAGAGTAAAATTCCCGTGTTTCCATATGAGGTTTCATTTCACTGAGAATTAAGTTACCTTGATTAGTGTTTATTTTCCTCGTGCCACACACAAGCAGTTGCACCTAGAAGATATTGCTTGTTTAAGATATTTCTGTTCATTTGTTTAACTTTAAGAGTCTTCTTTGGGACCCAGTCAAGACAGCCAAATTGCATTTGGTTCTTTTTCTGGTCTTTAGGAGCCAATGATGTAACCACCAGGAAGGTAAGTAGCTATAAAAATGAATGTTTCTGCACAAATGAGTTCAAATGCATGACTGCAGGACATCAGGAATGTTCTGGATGAAATATGATGAATATGTTGTTGCTTCTAAGATTTTGTGGAAACTCTGGTGACATAGTGGTTAAGTGCTACAGCTGCTAACCAAAGGGTCAGCAGTTTGAATCTGCCAGGCGCTCCTTGGAAACTCTATGGGGCAGTTCTACTCTGTCCTATAGGGTCGCCATGAGTAGGAATCACCTCGATGGCACTGGGTTTGGTTTGGTTTTTTGGTTCTAAGATTTTGCAGGTAAGGATAAATTTTCTTAATCTTTTTATTCCCATAAGTGATTGTCTAGTCAAATATACATTATTCTATTTTAAACACCATTGTAGAAGCAACCTTCTGTATGTTCCTGCTATGAACATATTTTACATTTTGTTTGATTATTACTGTTCTAGTCCTACCCTTCTGAGAACCAATCCTTTTGAAATCCTCACCTGCTCTTCATATTAGGTTTCTAACTTACTCTTCTTACATTAATAACAAAATATTAATATCTATATTTATAAATTTATCACTTCAACATGACAGTTAAATTATCTAGCCTGATGTATGGATTCAATAGATAATAAGTAACATATTTATATTTTCTTACTATTTTAAATAACTTTCGCATGCCATGTGAGGCAGGCAGTGCAGGAATTATCTATATTTTAATTTCAGGAAGGTAAATTGCTTACTTAGATGCATACCCCCAATAGCATATAAACACTGAAATTCAACCTAGTGTTTGTGAATTCACAATGAAACTGGAAGGGAAACAAAAAGAGGTAGCATAGAAAGAAAGAAGACGGGAAGGAAGGAAACGTATCTGAGCAAACTGTCTAGAAGCTTGGAGTGAGTAAAGAAGGCAGGTAGAAGAAATAGCAATATTTGTCAGTATTGGCTTTGTTTCATCCATTGTCAGAAGTAAGTTTCATACGTATGTATATATATATATGTATATTCTTTCCAGATGAGGGTCATCATCCCATTTTGTGGGTGAGTAAATCAAGGCTACGGAAAGTAAAGAAGCATACTTAAAGTCATCAGCCAATTAAGGGCAGAGTGGGATTACAAATAAAAATCTGCGTAATTAAAAAGCCAACATTGTATCAATGATATTTCCCTTAACGTTATAATGGCTCCCACTTTATACTTACAATGTAAGCATTGCTGGACAGTATAAAATATCTATTTGATTCCTGAGTTTCCTATACAAAAAAGTAATGATGAAAGTGGTGAGAAATTTAAAGTCTTGAACACTACAAACACTCTGGGCTGTACCATACATAATACGACATGAACAATTGACTTCATTCTCCAAAAGTAAAAGATAAGAAATATTAGACAGTAAAGATAATTTAAATCTATTAGCCAGCAAAACATGTGAAAATAGTAGCCCAACCACTCCTGACTGTCTACTGTGTTAGTATCATAATCACTATTCAGGGACTGATGCTGAGTTTGTGCCATTGAGAATGGGTGAAAACAGGAGCACCAACTGGTCTCAAAGGCATTTAAACCCCTACTGAGATCTGGAGCTAATCATTTTATCTTACTTATTTGGAATTTATTATAATTTTTGATCAATTTACATTTAAAATTTTAAACATTACATAATTCTCTTTGACATATTTCATGCACTAAATACATAGCTGGAATATAAGCTTATCAATTTATCTGACTTATTACAAGAAAGGAATCCTGGTGATGTAGCGGATTCCAACCTGGCTGCTAACCAAAAGGCCTACAGTTCAAATCCACCAGCCACTCCTTGGAAGCCCTTATGGGGCAGCTCTCCTCTGTCCTATAGAGTCGGTATGAGTTGGAATCAACTTGATGACAACAGGTTTGGTTTAGTCTTTTTTAACACAAGAAAAATCTAAATGTTAACATCATTTTTGGTGAATTTATATTTTGAAATTAAAAAGAAATGTATATATCTAAAAAAAGCATAGATAGATTGTAACCTGTTTTACAAATGTTGAAATTAAGTTTTATAGTCAGTAAGTATTGCCGATATACAGCTAGTCAATGAAGGAAGTAAAACCCAGGTAATTGAAACTTGATTCTAAATCCCATTCTGTCTCCACAAAAATGTAATTACTTTTTAATCATGCCTGAACTCTGAGTGGACAAGAATATAATAAAAGAAAAAAACAACAGCAAATAAAATGAAACACTGTTTTAAGTCTTAAGGTGGAGAAATAAGAAAGACATTTAAAAGTAAATAACAAGGCTTCAACAACAGGTAAAGAGCGCAATAAGGCAGTAAACATGTTGAGTCGACAATAGTGACCATAGTGCTATAAAAAAAAATATATATATATAGGATGTTAAAAAAAAAAAAAGACTTCACAGGGACACACAGTGATCAGTATCACATAAAATGGTGGTGGGACTAGAACTTGGGTTTACAGCACTGTGAAGATTTTCAAAGCTATTTAGGAAGTGGTAAAGGGAAAAGTAATGCATTCAGAATGGGAAGAGTTGTGAGCAAAGCTATGTTTATGTAATGATTTAAGCATTTTTTCTACAGCATGGGACTTGTAAAATGATTTATTGCATTAAAATAATACTTGAATGACATGGACAACTAGTTTAATTCCAATAAATCAGAAATTGCAACACCTGCTAAAGGGAAAAGCTGCTGGATGCACATTTTGAAGCATCTAGCTGCTTTATTTCGGTGTCAAGATGCTCCTCTCTTTTACATAACGCTGGTAACCTCTGCTGCACTTATTTTTTATTCTTTGTTTTCTGTTTGTATCTGTCATGACAATAGGTATCTATTGACTTATTCTGCTGTTTAATGTGTTTTTATTTGTTTTTGTCTTTTTTAACCATCCGAATTATTACATTAAACATTTACCTACAAGTACACCTATAGTTATGGAACATATTTGTTGTTGAAACTTTCATGTCAAAATATTTTTTGATTCAGTATTCTCTAGCCACAATAGTCCCTCCAACTCTTTAAACCATTGGAACATCACTTTATAATTTGAAATGTAGTGTTATACACATTATTACACACCTGATTGTTGTCTTAAGCCACATAAAAAAAAAAAAAACATAGTGGTGAAAAATTTATATAGAGACGATGATTTGATGAAATAGTGGTTTGCCTAATAATAAAACTTAACATTTTTATAAGATTTTTCACTGTACTTTTCAAGGAGAGATTTGGAGCCAATTCTTGAACAATGCTCTTGGCAGGCTGAAGAATTTTTACCTTAGTAGAAGGTGAAGAGCAGTGGCAAATATTGAGACAAAGCTGTCTTTCTTCCTGCGCTGAGATGAAGGTCCGTGTTGCTGTGTGGAACTGCATCACGTAGAGAATTTCTAAAGGGAGCCAAGACCCGCTATGCAATTTCTTCATCCTTAGAGTTAAAGAACCGTAAGAATATTTCCTATACTTCAATCTATTCTTGAACATTGAGTGAATGGTCCAAAAAATGAATGATATTGGGTAATATTTGTGAGAAAACTACGTGTAGAATGTTCATTATATGTACACAGAGCTCTGGGTATATGGAGCAAGAAAAATATCTACAAAAAATATGAATTAATTAAGAGAATTAGATTCTGGCAACCAGCACAGAACCAATATGCACTTATGTCTTTAGTGATGTTCAATATCCAATGCCTTTATTTTTAACTGACTTGCTTACAGAGCTGTGTTTTGTTCTAGAGATCAGTGTTATGAAGGCAAGTGGGACTTGCTGAGGCACCGCAAATGACGTCAGTGTGATTATGTGTATCCAACTGGGGATCCATCATCAACACTGTTGGTAAACTACTGGTAAGTAAGCACTTTTATTCAACCTATTTCTGACTAAAAGAGCCAGTCCCCAAAATATACTAAAAGGTGGATGTCATGGATTGTATTATGTCCCCCCCGAAAAATGTGTGTATCAAGTTGGTTAGGCCATGATTCCCAGTGTTCTGTAGTTGTCCTCCATTTTGTGATTGTAATTTTATGTTAAAGAGGATTAGGGTGGGATTGTAACAAAAACATTACTAACAATGTACAAGTACCCAAAGAGAAATTAGATAACTCCTAAAAACCAAACACTTATGCTCATCCAAAGTCTTCACCAGGAGAGTAAACTGATTGCCTACAGACTGGGAAACAGTTTTTAGCTATAACATTTCTGATCAGCATCTGAACTCTAAAATCTACATGATATTGCAAAAACTCAATAACAAAAAGACAAATAATCCATTTAAAAAATGGGCAAAGGATAGGAACAGGTGCTTCAACGAAGAAGACATTCAGGCAGGTAACAGATACATGAGGAAATGCTCACAATCATTACCCGTTAGAGAAATGTAAATCAAAACTACAAGGAGATACCATCTCACTCCAACAAGGCTGCCATTAATCCCAAATCACAAAATAATAAATGTTGGAGAGGTTGTAGAGAGACTGGAACACTTATTCACTGCTGGTGGGAATTTAAAATGGTGCAGCCACTTTGAAAATCAATCTGGCACTTCCTTAAAAAGGTAGAAATAGAACTACCATAGGATATGGCAATCCCACTCCTTGGAATATATCTTAGAGAAATAAGAGCCTTTATATGAACAGATACATGCACAACCATGTTCATTGCAGCACTGTTTACAATAGCAGAAAGATGGAAGTAACCAAGGTGCCCATCAACAGATGAATGGATAAATAAATTGTGGTACATTCACACGATGGAATACTTCACACAGATCAAGAACAATGATGAATCCGTGAAATATTTCATAGCTTGGAGGAATCTGGAGGGCATTATGCTGAGTGAAATTAGTCAGTTGCAAAAGGACGAATATTGTATGAGACCACTATTATAAGAACTCAAGAAATAGTTTAAACAGAGAAGAAAATATTCTTTGATGGTTATGAGGGTGGGGAGAAAGGGAGGGAGAAGGATATTTGCAAATTAGATAGTAGACAAGAACTATTTTAGGTGAAGGGAAAGACATCATACAACAAAGGAGAGGTCAGCATAACTGGACTAAATGAAAAGCAGTTTCCTGAATAAACCAAATGCTCCAAAGGCCAGAGTAGCAGGGGCAGCAGTTGGGGGACCATGTTTTCAGGGGACATCTAGGTCAATTGGCATAATAAAATCTATTAAGAAAACATTCTGCATCCCACTTTGGTGAGTGGCATCTGCAGTCTTAAAAACACTATCAAGCAGCCATCTAAGATGCATCAATTGGTCTCAACCTACCTGGAGCAAAGGAGAATGAAGAACACCAAAGATACAAGGTAATTATGAGTCCAGAAGACAGAAATGGCCACGTAAATCCAAGACTACATCAGCCTGAGACCAGAAGAACTAGATGGTGCCCGTCTACAACCGAAGACTGCCCCGACAGGGAACGAAACAGAGCATCCCTGATGGAGCACGAGAACAGTGAGATGCAGACCTCAAAGTCCCATAAAAAAATCAGACTTAATGATCTGACTGAGACTAGAGGAACCCTGGAGGTCACGGTCCCCAGACCTTCTGCTGGCCGAAGACTGGAACCATTCCCAAAGCCAACTCTTCAGACAGGGATTGGACTGGATTATAGGATAGAATATGATAGTGGTGAAGAGTGACCTTCTGATCTTAAGTGGACACATAAGACTATGTGGGCAGCTCCCGTTTGGAGGAGAGATGAGAAGGAAGAGAGGGACAGAAAGTGGCTGAATGGACACGGGGAATACAGGGCTGAGAGGAGTGTGCTGTCTCATTAGTGGGAGAGGAACTAGGAGCACATAGCAAGCTGTATACAAGTTTTTGTATGAGAGATTGACTTGATTTGTAAAGTTTCACTTAAAGCACACACACACAAAAGATGCAAAGAATACACAGAGTCACAGTACCAAAAGAAATGGTCGACTCTCAGTTGCTTCATGAGGTGGCATATGATGAAGAACTGGTAGTAGTGAAGCAAGAAGTCCAAGCTACACTGAAGGCACTGGCGAAAAACAAGGCTCCAGGAGCTGACAGAATACCCACTGAGTTGTTTCAACAAACAGATGCAGCCCTGTACATGCCCACTCCACTATGCAAAGAAATTTGGAAGCTAGCTACCTGGCCAACAGACTGCAAGAGATGCATGTTTGTGTCCATTCCAAAGAAAAGCGATCCAACAGACTGTGGAAGTTATCAAATGTAAATCATAGTATTAGTAAATATGGTAAACAAACAGACAAACTATCTACTCCACAGTGAATGTGACATTCTATCCCCAGGAGATCTAGTGAGTTTATGATGTTGTTGTTAGGTGCTGTTGGGTCAGTTCCAACTCATAGAGACCCTGTGTACAACAGAACGGAACAGTGCCCAGGCCTGGGCCTTTCTCATTGCTATGTCTGAGCCCACTGTTGCAGCCACCGTCTCAATCTGTCTCATTGAGGATCTTTGTCTTTTTCACTGACCCTCTACTTTACCAAGCATGATGTCTTTTTCCAGGGACTGATTCCTCCTGATAATATGTCCAGAGTACGTGAGACCAAGTCTTGCCACCCACCTTTCTAAGGGGCATTCTGGCTGTACTTCTTCCAAGACAGGTGTGTTCATTCTTCTAGCAGTCCATGGTATATTCATTATTCTTCACCAACAACATAATTCAAGTTTCAGTTCTTTTGTCTCCCTTATTCATTGTCCAGCTTTAGCTGCACATGAGGTGACTGAAAATATCATGGCTTGGTTCAGGCACACCTTAGTCCTCCAAGTGACATCTTCGATTTTTAACACTTTGAGGTCTTTTGTAGCAGATTTGCCCAATAAAATATGTCATTTGATTTCTCGAAGTCTGCTTCCATGGGTGTTGATTGTGGATCCAAGTAAAATGAAATCCTTGGCGACTTCAGTATTTTCTCTCTTTATTGTGATTTTTTTATTGTTCCAGTTGTGAGGATTTTTGTTTTCTTTATGTTGAAGTGTAATCCATACTGAAGGCTGAAGTCTTTGATCCTCATCAGTATGTGCTTCAAGTCCTCTTCACTTTCAGTAAGCAAGGTTGTGTCATCTGCATGTCTAGGCTGTTAATGAGTCTTCCTCCAATCCTGGTGCCCCTTCTTCTTCATATGATCCAGCTTCTTGGACTGTATGGATTATATGTTTTTTTAAAGACACTGAGTTTTTGGTAATTTACTATGGCAGCCCTAGAAAATGAATACAGAGCCCTTCACCAAGGGCAAGTCAAGTTAGCACCAAAAATGCTCCTGTAAGGGTAGCCACGTAACATGAGACATGGCAGTTTTTAAAAAGTATGAAGTAAAACTTTCAGCTTTGAGAAAGAAAGGGCTCCTCTAAGTCCAAGTTCTAAGTCCATTGCTGTTGGGTCAATTCTATCTCATAGCGACCCTAAAGGACAGAGTAGAATTGACCCATAGGGTTTCCAAGGAGTGACTGGTAGATTCGAACTGCTTGAATAAGTATTGTGAAAAAATACAACCCTGACACACAACTTTTCTGAGCTTAGTATTAAAACAAAACAAAACAAAAAGTCGCTATTGAGTGGATTCTGACTCATAGGGACCCTATAGGACAGAGTAGAGCTTCCCCACAGGGTTTCCAAGGAGCGACTGGTAGATTCAAACTGCAGACCTTTTGGTAGCAGCCAAATGCATAACCACTGCACCACCAGTGGCTTTCAAATCAGCTATAGGCTGATGATCTTCAAATTCTTAGAACCCAGAAAACTACTCTACCTCAGAGTGGTATCCACAGCTGGGAACTGTTCTCCACACTTGGATGACCTCAGACATCCAAATCTAACATGTACAGAAAAAAATCTTTTGGTCATTTTCTCAAGCTTGTTCCTCCATGGTTTTCCACATGGTAGAGAATGGCTCTGGTGACCATGCGCTCATGGTAGCCTGAATTCTAGAAGTCACCTTTGATTCTCCATTCCCCTCATCCCATACGTCTGATTGACCAGCAATTCTTGGCAGCTCAAGCTCCAAAGTACACCTCAAGCCTGCCCACTGTTCCCACCTGCACTTCCACCATCACTGCTCACCCTGACCACTGCAGAAGCATCCTGACCGGTCCTCTGTATTTGCTGTCTTCAAGTTCTCCTGGGCTACAGTTAATTCCTGGGACACATTCTTTCTGAAGACCATCGAACAATAGAAGGAGAAGGGCATTTAGTTGTATGCTACCTCCTCCGCTTGAGCTGCATGCCCCTCAGAAATCACTTTCCAGTGTGCAGTCTATAATGTCTCTATCCCAATTTCCTGTCTTTGGCCGCACTGCTTTGATAGCGTGCATGCATATGTGCTTCAGGGGTCATGTAGACAGCTGCTTGGAGGAATTTTTCTTAGTACAATCATGGTTGTGTGCCATCAAGAGATTCTGACTCATATCAACCCTGTATGACAACTTAGAACTGCCTCACAAGGTTTCCTATGTTGCAGTCTTTATGGTGCAGCCCTGGTGGCACCGTGGTTAAGAGCTCGGCTGCTAACCAAAGGGTGGACAGTTCGAATCCACCAGTTGGTTCTTTGCAGAAAGACATGGCATTCTGCTTCTGTAAAGACTTATAGTCTTAGAAACCCTATGGGGCAGTTCTACTCTGCCCTATAGGGTCGGAATTGATTCAATAGCAACTGGTTCGGATTTTGTTTGGTTAGAATCTTTATGGGAGCCCATCTCCAGATCTTTTCAACCCCTGAGCTGGTGGGTTCCAACGGCCCACCTTTCAGTTAGCGAAGCACTTAACCGTTGCACCTCCAATACTTAACTCTGCATGTGAGAGGGCCCTCTCCTGACGTCTCCTGTCTCCTCACCCCGCACACCTTGGCGTTGTCCTTGCTTCTAGACCCCACCCTCCCCTCTGGAGGCCCAACCCCCCCACGCCCGCCCCCTACCCGGGCCGCTGGGGGGGGCCGGCAGCCATGTTCCTCGCCCTCCAGCCAGTTACTCCCGGACGCGCTGGGACGGGTGGTGAGGGGCCCGGGCAGGTGGCGCGCCTTACAGCGGACGGTGTTCGTGCTGCTTTCCGTGCCGTGGTTTCTGAAAGGTAGGAAACTCCGGCAAGTGGGTGGAGGGACCCGCTCCCAGACTGAACAAGCCCGGCCCCTCGAAGGTGTGGAGGGAAGGCGCCAGGAGGGCGGTTCCCAGTCCCAGCAGCCCGTGGGCTCCAGAGGTTGGGGAGTCCGGACGTTGGGTTAGCAGCTGGCATCGCCCCCTCCGGCGTACCCCGTCCCGAGTGATCCCCTGGGGCGGACGCGGTGCGGGGCCGGGCGGACGCAGCCACTCTAAGGGCTGCGAGAGGGAGCCTCTGGCCCGGGAGACGCAGCTGGTCTGCGAAATTTCATCCCCATGGATTTGTGGCGGGGGCGGGGTCCAGCCGCGGGATCCAGCTGCGGAGTGCCCTCGGGCCTGGGGGCTTGAAGGGCTTGGGGAGAAAGGCCGTGTCCAGGGCTGCGCCCAGGTCCCTACTCTGCCCGGGGCGGGTTTGCAGGCCAAGCTGGGTGATGGGCTCCTGCCCCCCCGCCCCCACCTGCTCCCTGTGCCGGGGGGAAACCAAGGCCCAGAGTTCGCCCGGGGGGGTGAGACTCCAGACTGAGGACGGGGCACTCGCCCCCGTTCGTCGTCCCACCCCCACCAGACTCCTTAGGGTGCCAGGGACAGGGGAGAGAGGGATCCCCCGCCCAAGGCCCCGCTGCCCCTTACTGTTTTGGGCGCTGTGCCTGGGAGGCTGAGGCAACCCGCGCCCTCGCCCGCGCCCGGCTGGTCTACTCTAGGGGCTGGGGCGTCTGCGCGGCCTCGGCCCCACCTGGAAAGGAAGGGGTCCTGGGAATCTGTGGAGCAGCGCGGGGATCCTACTCCTTGTGGAAGCAGCAGCGATTCAGTGTGTGTTAACAGTGTGGATGCCGGTCCCGCTCCCCCTCTGGGTGGCGGGGGTGGGGGTAGCAGGAAGGGGTCCTGAGCGCCCATGTTGTTTGTTAACTTAAACGTTTGTGTGGCGCTGTGTAGCGGTAGCTGTGGACGCGGTTTCTGGTGCTGAGGGGATTTGAGGGTTCCTCAAACTGGTGGGATTTGGAGCCTCTACCCTGGTGGCAGTGGGTTCAGTGGGTTACCCTGGTGGCGTAGTGGTTAAGTGCTAAGGCTGCTAGCCAAAAGGTTGGCAGTTTGAATCCACCAGGCGCTCCTTGGAAACTCTGTGGGGCAGTTCTACTCTGTCCTATAGGGTCGCTATGAGTCAGAATTGACTCGATGGCAACAGATGTGGTTTTTTTTTTTAGGTTGGAGATTAGGTGTCTCTCGGGCTGACATCTGAAGGTCTGGAGCTGACGGTTTATGAGGGCTTGTAAGGGTTTTAAGCGCTCCGGCCATGGGCACCAACCCGATCTTCCAGCCCCTGCGGACGGACCGCCCCCCCCTTCCGGGGGGGATTGGCTGCTCTGGGACCCTGAGCCCAGAGGGCGGTGAGAAGCTGACAAACGTGAGTGATGCCCTGCAGGCCCCAGTCGGCGGGGCAGCCCTGCTCACACGGTCTCAATAGGGGCAGTCGGCTTCGTGCCTGGGGGGTGGTTTCCGAATGTTTCCTCGTGGCCCCCCCCCCCCGTGCGGGGCGACAACTCTCCCCTGGGCGGGGACCTAGTAGAGGCCTGCAGGGCATCAGGGTGTGGAGGGGCAGAGCTTGGGCGGGGAGGGCGCGGCCCTGCAGGTTCCTGTACATGACCACGGCAGGGGGGTGCGGGTCGTGAAGGCTGGGCCTGGTCGAGGACCCACTAGGTCTCGCAGAAGGAGTGGGTTAGGATAATCATAGCATTAATGGGAGTATTGAGAGAGCGCCCTGGGGCGTTGGGTCCCTCGGGAAGAAAAGCTTCTGCTGTCGCCACTGGAGCGGTACCCAGTTCGTCCCGTCTTAGGTCCAGGAGGTTTCCATGCTCGGAGGGTCTGGTGGGCAGAACAGAACCGGCGGTGCGCACGCCCTCTCGCGGCCTTGCGCCCAATCGCTGAGGTTCAGTGTCAGGTGATTCTAAGCCATGGTTTTGGAACTCAATAGTGAAGCAGAGCAAATAAATGTTGCAGTGCCTTGATGGGACCAGTGGAGACAACAAGAAGCAAAGCACAGCTGAAACTTCAAAATTCCACTGAGTGTTAGTAGGATTTGGAGGGAGAAAATAGACGGAGAGTCGAGAGGCCCAGAGATGCAGAAGGGTTAGAGGATTAGGGTTAGGGGTTAGGGTTTGGTGTTAGGGGTTCAGGTTGGGGGGTTAGAGGTTTGGGAGTTAGGTTTAGGGGTATAGGTTTTAGGTGGCTGGGGGTTGGGGTTAGGGCTGGGGTTACTAGGCTAGGGCACAAGTGGTTTAGGGTTATGGTTAGGGTTAGAGTGAGGCTGAGGTTGATTCCCAGTCTTGTGTACCGTCTCTTCCTTCACCAGAGTTACCACATATCTGTCCTTTGGTTGGAAACCCTGATGGCATAGTGGTTAAGACCTGCCAGTGCTAACCAAAGGTCTGCAGTTCGAATCCACCAGGCGCTCCTTGGAAACTCTATGGGGCAGTTCTAATCTGTCCTATAGGGTCTCTATGAGCTGGAATCGACTCGACGGCGGTGGTTTGTTTTTTTTGGTTATTGTTTAGTTAGCTTTTCTCTACCTACTCTCCGTCTGCCTGGTGAACATCAAGGATTGTTTCTGTGTGTAAATGTTTTCATGAGTTTTTATGATCGTGGTCTCTTAGTGTATATGTCGTTTTGTGATTGACTTAGTCAGCATGATGCGCTCCAGATTCATCCATGGTGTGAGATGTTTCGGAGATTCATCATTGGTCTTCATTGTCGTGTAGTGTTCCACTGTGTGTATGTACTGTAGTTTGTTTATCCATTCCTCCGTGGATGAGCACTTAGGTTGTTTCCATCTTTTTGCTACTGTGAATAATGTCACAGTGAACACGGGTGTGCATATGTCTATTCCTGTGACTGCTCATGGAAACCCTGGTGGCTAGTGGTTAAGTGCTACGGCTGCTAACAAAAAGTGTTAGGGTTTGAGGTTTGGGATGTTAGGGTTAGGGTTGTTAGAGTTCTGGTTGTTAGGGTTTGGGGTTAGGGGTTGGGGTTAGGGTTTTGGGGTTAGGGATGTTAGGGTTAGGGTTGTTAGGGTTTGGGTTAGGGTTTTTCGGTTGGGGTTAGGTGTTAGGGTTAGGTTTAGGGTTTGAGGTTAGAGTTTGGATTTACAGGTTAGGTGTTAGGGGTTGCAGTTTGGGGTTTACAGTTTTGGGGGTTTAGGGTTTTGGGGTTTAGTCAGTAGGGTTTGGGTTAGGTTTTAGGGGTCAGGATTTAGGTTTAGGGTTGGGTTGGTGTTGAGTTTGTTTGGGATATGTGGTTTGGGGTAAGAGGGTGGGTGTTAGAGGTTTGGGGGTTAGAGATTGAGGGAGTTAGAGGTTGAGGGGTTAGAGGGTGAGGGGGTTAGAGGTGAGAAGATTATAGAGTGAGGGAGTGAGAAGGTGAGGGTGTGAGGAGGTGAAGGTTAGGGTTTAGGGTTAGAGGGTTTAGGCTTAGGGTTCAGAGGCTTAGGGTTAGGGGGTTAGGGTTTCAGAGTTCAGAGGTTGGGGTTGGTGTTGTGGTTAGGGTTAGAGAGTTAGGGTTAGAGGGTTAGGGTTGGAGGTTTAGGGTTAGAAGATTAGGGGTATGGTTTAGAGGTTTAGGGTTAGGGGTTAGGGCTAGGGTTTAGGGGTTCAGGTTTAGGGGTGTGGGATGGGTCTGGGGTAAGGTTTTAGGGTTTAGGGTTAGAGGGTTATGTTTAGGGCTTAAGGCTTAGAGTTTAGGGTTTCAGGACTTAGGGTTTAGGGCTTAGGGCTTAGAGCCTAGGGTTTAGGACTTAAGGTTTAGGGTTTAAGGCTTAGAGTGAGGGTTAGGCCTGGGGGCTGGGGTTAGGGTTTAGGGTTTAGTGTTAGGGTATTAGGGTTAGAGGGTTAGATGGTTTAACGTTTAAGTTTAGGGTTTAGGGGTTGGGGTTAAGGGTGTTAGTGTTTAGGGTTTTGGCATTTAGGGTGTTAGGGTTGAATGTGTTAGGGCTAAGGGTGTTAGGGTTTTGTGTGTTAGGGTTTTAAGTGTTAGGGTTTACAGTTTAGGGTTAAGTGATAGGGTTAGGCTTAGACTCATTCTTAGGTTTAGGGCTAGGGATTTGAGGTTTAGGGTTTGGCGTTGGGTTTGGGGGTTGGGGTTAGGTTTAGGGCTAGGATTAGAGGGCTAGGGTTAGAGGGTTAGAGTTAGAGGGTTAGGGTTTCAGGTTAGCGTTAGAGGGTTAGGGTTCGAGTTAGGGTTAGGGTCGTTAAGGTTAGGGTGGTTAGGGGTTAGGTGTTAGGGTTTAGGGTATAGGGGTTAGAGTTTGGGTTAGGGTTAGAGTTTAGGGCCTTGGGGGTTAGGACCTAAGGGCTTAGGGTCTTAGGGGCTTTGGGACTTAGGGCTTAGGGGCTAGAGTTAGAGGGCTAAGGCCGGAGGGCCAGGGTTATGGTTTGATTCCTGGTTGGCAATTTTTTTCCTTCAATATTTTGTATAAGTCATCCCATTGCCTTCTTGCCTCCATGATTTCTGCTGAGTAGTCCAAGTTTATTATTATCTACTCTCCGTTTTTGGTGACTTCCTTTATCCCTAGCCTCTCTTAAAATTCTCTTTATGTTTGATTTTGGCAAGTTTGATTATTATATGTCTCAGTC
This sequence comes from Loxodonta africana, assembly GCF_030014295.1. NCBI lineage: Eukaryota > Metazoa > Chordata > Mammalia > Proboscidea > Elephantidae > Loxodonta > Loxodonta africana. The sequence goes on along the minus strand of NW_026975282.1, from coordinate 4,706 downwards.
ACTTTCTTTTGAGATCACCTTATGTGGAATTTGATGAGCATCTTTCATGATATCAGGGAAGTTTTCTGCCAACAAATCTTCAACAGTTCCCTGTGTATTTTCTGTTAGCCCTCCCTGTTCTGGTACTGCAATCACTCATAGTTATTTCTCTTGATAAAGTCCCACATGATTCTTTGGATTTCTTCATTTAAAATTCTTTTATCTGGTTTCTTTTCAAATATATTGGTCCCAAGAGTTTTATCTTTTATCTCAGTAATTCTGCCTTCCAGTTCTTCAGTTGTGCTCTTCTTACTTTCTATCGAGTTTTCTAACTCTGTAATTTTATTGTTAATCTTCTGAATTTCTGATTGCAGTCTCTCTATGGTTTCTTGCAGCTTATTAAATTTTTAATTATGTGCTTGAGTAACCTTTTTAATTTTTTCAGCTGCTTTATCTTTGTGTTCCTTGGCTTGTTCTGTATTTTGCCTCATTTCCTTCCTGATATCTTTGAGAGTTCTGTATATTAATCTTTTGTATTCTGTATCTGGTAATTCCAGGATTGCACCTTCATCGAGAAGATTCCTTGAGTCTTAGTTCTGAGAGCTTGTTGAAGCAATCATGGGTCAGCTTCTTTTTTTTTTATTTTAATAATTTTTATTGTGTTTTAAGTGAAAGTTTACAAATCAAGCCAGTCTCTCACATAAAAACTTATACACAACTTGTTACATATTCCCAATTACTTTCCCCCCAATGGGACAGCCCACTCCCTCCTTCCACTCTTTCTTTCCGTGACCATTTTGCCAGTTTCTAAGCCCCTCTACCCACCCATCTCCCTTCCAGGCAGGAGATGCCAACATAGTCTCAAGTGTCCACCCAAACCAAGTAGCTCACCCCTCACCAGCATCCCTCTCCAACCCATTGTCTAGTCCAACCCATGTCTGATGAACTGGCTTTGGGGATGATTCCCGTAGTGGGTAAACGGAAGGTGTGGGGGCCATGATCACTGGGGTCCTTCCAGTCTCAGTCAGACCATTAAGTCTGGTCTTTTTATGAGAATTTGGGGTCTGCATCCCACTGTTCTGCTCCCTCGAGGGATCTCTGTTATGTTCCCCGTCAGGGCAGTGATTGGTTGTGGCCCGGCACTGTCTAGTTCTTCTGATCTCAGGATGATGTAGTCTCTAGTTCATGTAGTCCTTTCTGTCTCTTGGGCTCGTTATTATCTTATGTTCTTGGTGTTCTCCATTCTCCCTTGATCCAGGTGGGTTGAGAATCATTGATGCATCTGAGATGGCTGCTTGCTAGCATTTAAGATCCCAGATGCCACTCTTCAAAGTGGGATGCAGAATGTTTTCTTAATAGATTTTATTATGCCAGTTGACTTAGATGTCCCCTAAAACCATGGTCCCCAAACCCCTGCCCCTGCTTTGCTGACCTTCGAAGCATTCAGTTTATTCAGGAAACTTCTTTGCTTTGGTTTAGTCCAGTTGTGCTGACCTCCACTGTGTTGAGTGTTGTTCTTCCATTCACCGAAAGTAGTTCTTGTCTATCTCTTTAGTAAATACCCCTCTCCTACCCTCCCTGCCTCCCCCCCTCATAACAACAAAGGAATATGTTCTTCTCAGTTTAAACTATTTCTCAAGATCTTATAATAGTGGTCTTATACAATATTTGACCTTTTGCTACTAATTTCACTCAGCATAATGCCTTCCAGGTTTCTCCATGTTATGAAGTGTTTCACAGATTCGTCACTCTTCTTTGTTGATGTGCAGTATTCCATTGTGTGAATATACCATAATTTATTTATCCATTCATCCATTGATGGGCACCTTGGTTGGTTCCATCTTTTTGCTATTGTAAACAGTGCTGCAATAAACGTGGAAGTGCATATATCTATTTGTGTAAAGGCTCTTATTTCTCTAGGATATATTCCGAGGAGTGGAATTGCTGGGTTGTATGGTAGTTCTATTTCTAGCTTTTTAAGGAAGCACCAAATTGATTTCCAACGTGGTTGTATACCCTTTTACATTCCCACCAGCAGAGTATAAGTGTTCCAGTCTCTCCACAGCCTCTCCAACATTTATTATTTTGTGTGTTTTGGATTAATGCCAGCCTTGGTGGAGTGAGATGGAATCTCATTGTAGTTTTGATTTGCATTTTTCTAATGGCTAATGATCGAGAGCATTTCCTCATGTATCTGTTAGCTGCCTGAATGTCTTCTTTAGTGAAGTGTCTGTTCATATCCTTTGCCCATTTTTTAATTGGGGTGTTTGTCTTTTTGTGGTTGAGTTTTAGCAGAGTCATGTAGGTTTTAGAGATCAGGCACCAGGTGGAGATGTCTTAGCTGAAAACTTTTTCCCAGTCTGTAGGTGGTCTTTTTACTCTTTTGGTGAAGTCTTTAGATGAGCATAGGTGTTTGATTTTTAGGAGCTCCCAGTTATCTGGTTTGTCTTCGTCATTTTTAGTAATGTTTTGTATTCTGTTTATGCCCTGTATTAGGTCTCCTAATGTTGTCCCTACTTTTTCTTCCATGATCTTTATCTTTTTAGATTTTATGTTTAGGTCTTTGATCCATGTGGAGTTAGTTTTTGTGCATGGTGTGTGGTATGGGTCCTGTTTCATTTTTTGCAGATGGATATACAGTTACGCCAGCACCTTTTGTTAAAAAGACTGTCTTCTCCCCAATTAACTGACACTGGGCCTTTGGCAAATATCAGCTGCTCATATGTGGATGGATTTATATCTGGATTCTCAGTTCTGTTCCATTGGTCTATGTGTCTGTTGTTGTACCAGTACCAGGCTGTTTTGACTACTGTGGCAGTATAATTGGTTCTAATATCAGGCAGAGTGAGTCCTCCTACTTTGTTCTTTTTTAGTAATGCTTTACTTATCCATGACTTCTTTCCCTTCCATATGAAGTTGGTGATTTGTTTCTCCATCGTTTTAAAAAAATGTCATTGGAATTTGGATCGGAAGTGCATTGTATCTATAGATGGCTTTTAGTAGAATGGACAATTTTATAATGTTGTCTTCCTATCCATGAGCAAGGTATGTTTTTCCAATTACGTAGGTCCCTTTTGGTTTTTTGCAGTAATGCCTTGTAGTTTTCTTGGTATAGCTCTTTTACATTTTTGGTAAGGTTTATTCCTAAGTATTTTATCTTCTTGGGGGCTGCTGTGAATGATATTCATTTGGTGATTTCTTCTTCAATGTTCTTTTTGTTGATATAGAGGATCCAACTGATTTGTATGTTTATATTGTAATCTGAAACTTTGCTGAACCCTTCTATTAGTTTTAATAGTTTTCTTGAGGATTCCTCAGGCTTTTCTGTGTATAAGATAATGTCGTTGGAAAATAGAGACAATTGAATTTCTTCCTTACCAATCTGGATGCCCTTTATTTCTTTGTCTAGCCCAGTTGCTCTGGCTAGGACCTCTAGCACAATGTTGAATAAGAGCGGTGATAAAGGGGATCCTGGTCTGTTTCCCGTTCTCAAGGGAAATGCTTTCAGGCTCTCTCCATTTAGGATGATGCTGGGTATTGGCTTTGTATCAATACCCTTTATTATGTTGAGGAATTTTCCTTCTATTCCTATTTTGCTGAGAGTTTTTATCATGAGTGGGTGTTGGACTTTGTCAAATGCCTTTTCTGCATCAATTGATAAAATTATGTCGTTCTTGTCTTTTTTTTTATGTGGTGGATTACATTAATTGTTTTTCTAATATTAAACCAATCTTGCATACCTGGTATAAATCCTACTTGGTTATGGTGGATTATTTTTTTGATATGTTGTTGAATTCTATTGGCTAGAATTTTCTTGAGGATTTTTGCATCTATGTTCATGAGGGATATAGGTCTGTAATTTTCTTTTTTTGTGTGTGCTGTCTTTAGCTGGTTTTGGTATCAGGGTTATGCTGGCTTCATAGAAGGAGTTAGGTAGTACTCTGTCCTTTTCTATGCTTTGAAATACCTTCAGTAGTAGTGGTAAGTCTTCCCTGAAAGTTTGGTAGAACTTTGCAGTGAAGCCGTCAGGGCCAGGGCTTTTTTTTGTTGGGAGTGTTTTGATTACCTTTTCAATCTCTTTTTTTGTTATGGGTCTATTTAGTTGTTCTACTTCAGTTTGTGTTAGTTTAGGTAGGTAGTGTGTTTCTAGGAATTCATCCATTTTCTCTAGGTTTTCAAATTTGTTAGAGTACAATTTTTTGTAGTAATCTGATATGATTGTTTTAATTTCAGTTGGATCTGTTGTGATATGGACCATCCCATTTCTTATTTGGATTATTGGTTTCTTTTCCTGTATATCTTTAATCAGTCTTGCCAATGGTTTATCAATTTTGTTAATTTTTTCAAAGAAGCAGTTTTTGTCCTTGTTAACTCTTTCAATTGTTTTTCTATTCTCTAATTCATTTAATTTTGCTGTAGTTTTTATTTTTTGCTTTCTTCTGGTGCCTGACAGTTTCTTTTGTTGCTCTCTTTCTGTTTGTTCACGTTGTAGGGACAGTTCTTTCATTTTGGCTCTTCTTTAATATGTGTGCCTTTATTGATATAAATTGACCTCTGAGCACTGCTTTCACCATGTCCCAAAGGTTTTCATAGGAAGTGTTTTCAGTCTCGTTGAATTCTGTGAATTTCTTTATTCCCTCCTTAAGGTCTTCCATAACCCAGTCTTTTTTTGAGCAGGGTATTGTGCAGTTCCAAGCATTTGATTTCTTTAATACTATCTCTCTATG